>NC_068440.1:33234724-33314724 GCF_023373465.1 Oncorhynchus keta | reverse complement strand
GCTGGGTCCCCCTGCTGGGTCGCCTTGCTGTGTCACCCTGCTGTGTCGCCTTTCTGGGTCCCCCTGCTGTGTTGCCCTGCTGGGTCGCCCTGCTGTGTCACCCTGCTGTGTCGCCCTGCTGTGTCGCCCTGCTGTGTCGCCCTGCTGGGTCGCCTTGCTGTGTCGCCCTGCTGGGTCGCCCTGCTGTGTCACCCTGCTGTGTCGCCCTGCTGGGTCGCCTTGCTGTGTCACCATGCTGGGTCGCCTTGCTGTGTCACCCTGCTGGGTCGCCTTGCTGTGTCACCCTGCTGTGTCACCCTGCTGGGTCGCCTTGCTGTGTCACCATGCTGGGTCGCCTTGCTGTGTCACCCTGCTGTGTCGCCCTGCTGTGTCACCCTGCTGGGTCGCCTTGCTGTGTCACCATGCTGGGTCGCCTTGCTGTGTCACCCTGCTGGGTCGCCTTGCTGTGTCACCCTGCTGTGTCGCCTTGCTGTGTCACCCTGCTGGGTCGCCTTGCTGTGTCACCCTGCTACCTTTTTTATAAAGTATATTAAATCAAAGAATCCGTCTCGAAGGCAATGTGTATCCGTCCAAGTTTGCAGGTATTGCATTCTATTAGTTCAACGTTCTCACTATTTATGGAAGGAGACCCTCTGAAACACTAAACATACTTAAAGCTGATAATGTTACAATTAATGTTTTGTGTGCACCCCCTGAATTGGATGCTGTCTGTGTGCACCCCCTGAATTGGATGCTGTCTGTGTTCACCCCCTGAATTGGATGCTGTCTGTGTTCACCCCCTGAATTGGATGCTGTCTGTGTTCACCCCCTGAATTGGATGCTGTCTGTGTTCACCCCCTGAATTGGATGCGTTCTGTGTTCACCCCCTGAATTGGATGCTGTCTGTGTTCACCCCCTGAATTTATTTTTTATTTTTTTTAACCTTTATTTAACCAGGCAGGTCAGTTAAGAACACATTCTTATTTTCAATGACGGCCTGGGAACAGTGGGTTAACTGCCTGTTCAGGGGCAGAACGACACCTTGTCAGCTCGGGGGTTTGAACTCACAACCTTCCGGTTACTAGTCCAACGCTCTAACCACTAGGCTACGCTGCCGCCCCAATTGAATGCTGTCTGTGTTCACCCCCTGAATTGAATGCTGTCTGTGTGCACCCCCTGAATAGGATGCTGTCTGTGTGCACCCCCTGAATAGGATGCTGTCTGTGTGCACCCCCTGAATTGAATGCTGTCTGTGTGCACCCCCTGAATTGAATGCTGTCTGTGTGCACCCCCTGAATTGTTTTAATTTGTCTTTGGTGATCTGTGTACCATGGATGTGGCAACCAATGGACAGCTGTTGCTTTTCAATCATTACGACGTTAATGACTGCCGGGAAGTTAACATGTTTGGTTCTGTAAAAACGTATGTTTGTGTGCCATGGAGCCCAGTAAGACACTACTAACCAAGCTAGAAATACACAGGCCGTATTTTGTATTTAATGTGAGTTTAATTTCAGCCCCTGGCTTTTGGCATGGCTTTGGCCCAATCACTCACACTGGTGTATCACTGGAATCCATTTAACTAATGAAACTAACAAAGCAAGGTCCGGCCTCATTTTTTTAATTGCTCAAATTTAACAACATGTATGACACTTCTATATTTTAAATTCTATATTTTAAATTGTCATAGGTTGTTTTTAAAGGGATGCTTCTGGACTTTGGCAATGAGGCCCTTTTATCTATTTAACCAGAGTCATACTAGACACAGAGACATAGAACATGGTGTCCACCTGGTCATCTGATGCTGAGGAAGTAGATCTTGAAAAATCTTGAAGTATCCTTTGAAAAAGCTGCTTTTGAATAGTTTTGAATAGTTTTGAAATTATTATCAGTCATTTCTTATGATTTATTAATTGATTTGTTAATTATTCTTTTGCTAGATTTTAAGATTTGTTTTTTGCATCCTTTACAAGGAAAGTAACATTATAAATATTTACTTAAAATGAACTTGGCACAGATAGAAGTTCAACAAAACCTCTGATTCCGGTTACTGGCCTTTCTGGAAGATTATCTAGTTTGATGGGAGACACTAGACAGTTAGTTTATTGGCTCAGTCTCTCTCCCGCTCTCTCTCGGTCTCTCTGTGTGTGTGTCTAACGGCGGTCTAGTTGGCACCGCTCTTCTAAATCCTGTCCAGTTGAAACAGGTTAGCGTGAATACTGGTCTTTTGGTTTACCCTGTCTGTCTTGATCCTGGAGTTTTCCACTGAACTCATGTTTACCCCCAGAGACTGTGGGGCAATTGTCTGATTAACTTTTCCAAACTTGGTACACTAGACTATACTTCACAGAGAAAGCCCATTCTGAATGGGTATCTGGCAGTAGCCATGGTACAGGTATGCTTCTCAAACGGTGCCCTATTCCTACTCAAAAGTAGTGTACTATCTAGGGTATAAGGGTGCCAGTTGGGAAACGCCCACAGAGGCGAGTGTTCGAGTCTTGCCACCAATCGACATGTGTAAGGCTTTTTATTGCTTGTAAACAAGAACAGTCTCGGTCCGTTCATGTGCCGGTACACTGTGTGCTCACACACACAAAAGTGTTATGTTGAAATAGATTACCCCAATGTTTTATATTTTCTTTGGTTTGAATTTGATGCACAGTGCACACGCGTGAAATGGTTTACATTCATTAGCGGTATAGTAGGATGCAGTTTAAAGGTGACATTTCTACATAGTACAGAGTCTTTGCACATGCTGTTATGACTATGGCAATATTGATCGTGTTCTTTCATTCAGGTCTGGTGTTATTATATTCTGTTATTCTGTCTGTTATTATATTCTTGGTTAGAAAACAATGTTTGTCTTTCGGTAGGGAAAACCACATCAATAAAGACATGGGGGAAAAAACATTCTAGTTTTCATTGCTTTGTGTGATGTATTGTTGTCTCTACCTTCTTGCCCTTTGTGCTGTTGTCTGTGCCCAATAATGTTTGTACCATATTTTGTGCTGCAGCCATGTTGTTTTGCTACCATGCTGTGTTGTCATGTGTTGCTACCATGCTGTGTTGTCATGTGTTGCTGCCATGCTGTGTTGTCATGTGTTGCTACCATGCTGTCTTGTCATGTGTTGCTACCATGCTGTGTTGTCATGTGTTGCTGCCATGCTGTGTTGTCATGTGTTGCTGCCATGCTGTGTTGTCATGTGTTGCTGCCATGCTGTGTTGTCATGTGTTGCTGCCATGCTGTGTTGTCATGTGTTGCTGCCATGCTGTGTTGTCATGTGTTGCTGCCATGCTGTGTTGTCATGTGTTGCTGCCATGCTGTGTTGTCATGTGTTGCTACCATGCTGTGTTGTCATGTGTTGCTACCATGCTGTGTTGTCATGTGTTGCTGCCATGCTGTGTTGTCATGTGTTGCTGCCATGCTGTGTTGTCATGTGTTGCTGCCATGCTGTGTTGTCATGTGTTGCTGCCATGCTGTGTTGTCATGTGTTGCTACCATGCTGTGTTGTCATGTGTTGCTACCATGCTGTGTTGTCATGTGTTGCTGCCATGCTGTGTTGTCATGTGTTGCTGCCATGCTGTGTTGTCATGTGTTGCTGCCATGCTGTGTTGTCATGTGTTGCTGCCATGCTGTGTTGTCATGTGTTGCTGCCATGCTGTGTTGTCATGTGTTGCTGCCATGCTGTGTTGTCATGTGTTGCTGCCATGCTGTGTTGTCATGTGTTGCTACCATGCTGTGTTGTCATGTGTTGCTGCCATGCTGTGTTGTCATGTGTTGCTGCCATGCTGTGTTGTCATGTGTTGCTGCCATGCTGTGTTGTCATGTGTTGCTGCCATGCTGTGTTGTCATGTGTTGCTGCCATGCTGTGTTGTCATGTGTTGCTGCCATGCTGTGTTGTCTTAGGTCTCTCTTAAAGTAGTGTTGTGGTGTCTCTATTGTCTTGATGTGGTGTTTTGTCCTATATATATTTTTTATTTGGGACACCCAGGAATTCATCATGACATCTGTACCTTTGACTCATGGGGGTGGTCTAGATCGCTCTCTGGAATGAACCACACAATCTACACTACCGTGAGTCCACAGAGACCAGGAGGACCGTGAGTCCACAGAGACCAGGAGGACCGTGAGTCCACAGAGACCAGGAGGACACAGACATCACCAGCCCATCTACCTTGGTAGCCCAGAGGACACAGACATCACCTACCTTGGTACCCCAGACAGAGCGCCAAGGAAATAACAATGTTTTTATAATGTATATGTTATATGAGATACAGCACTAAAAGCGTTTTTCTTGTTTTCTTATGGCAGAATACAGCTCATTCAATGCTATCTTAGTGCCGCTCTCTGACTGTGGTGGTATGTAAACAGCTACAATGAATATAGTTGAAAACTCTCTCAGTAGGTAATGTGGTCTGCAGCTTATCATGAGAAACTCTACCTCAGGCGAGCAATAGCTCGAGATTTCCTTAGATATTGTGCACCAGCTGTTGTTTACAAAAATACATAGACCTCCGCCCCTTGTCTTACCAGACACCACTGTTCTATCCTGCCGCTACATCGTATAACCTGCCAGCTGTATGTTGGTATTGTCGTTGTTCAGCCACGACTCCGTGATGCATAAGATGTTCCAGTTTTTAATGTCCTGTTGGCAGTTTAGTCTTCCCAATAACTCGCCCATTTATTGTCCAAAGATTGCATGTTTGCTAGCAGAATTGAGAGAAGTGGGGGTTTATTCGATTGCCTCCGACTTCTCAGCAGGAAGCCCGCTCTCCGGCCCTTCTTTCTCCGCCTCCTCTTCACGCAGATCATGGGGCTCGGGGCCTGTTTCCGAGGGAGCCATATATCCTCCGCCTCGGGCTCGTTAGAGTCGTGAAAGAAGAAAAAGGATTCCGCTAGTCCGTGGTGAGTAATGGCAGTTCTGATGTCTAGAAGTTATTTTTGGTCATAAGATATGGTAGCGGCAATATTATCTTCAAAAAGAGTTAAAAAATAAGTTCCAAACAACGCAGATAAACACACAAACAAAAAAACAATCAGTTGGTGGCACGTAAAACGTCTGCCCTCTGCTCTGGCGCCATGGTACATTGGTCACTGTTGGACCGCAGGTGCCTCAGCGGGTGCAGATCACAACATGGTTGCCCATGTTTTATTTCATATACATTACAGAGATACTGGACCCATTGGGCACTAGTGGAATCATTCAGTGGAAGCGGTAGGGGGGGGCGAGTCAGGGAGAGCGGTGGTGGGGGCGAGTCAGGGAGAGCGGTGGTGGGGGCGAGTCAGGGAGAGTGGGGGCGAGTAGGGGGCGAGTCAGGGAGAGCGGTGGTGGGGGCGGGAGTCAGGGAGAGCGGTGGTGGGGGCGAGTCAGGGAGAGCGGTAGGGGGGGCGAGTCAGGGAGAGCGGTGGTGGGGGCGAGTCAGGGAGAGCGGTGGTGGGGGCGAGTCAGGGAGAGCGGTAGGGGGCGAGTCAGGGAGAGCGGTGGTGGGGGGGGCGAGTCAGGGAGAGCGGTAGGGGGGGCGAGTCAGGGAGAGCGGTGGTGGGGGCGAGTCAGGGAGAGCAGTAGGGGGGGCGAGTCAGGGAGAGCGGTGGTGGGGGCGAGTCAGGGAGAGCGGTGGTGGGGGCGAGTCAGGGAGAGCGGTGGTGGGGGCGAGTCAGGGAGAGCGGTGGTGGGGGCGAGTCAGGGAGAGCGGTGGTGGGGGCGAGTCAGGGAGAGCGGTGGTGGGGGCGAGTCAGGGAGAGCGGTAGGGGGGGCGAGTCAGGGAGAGCGGTAGGGGGCGAGTCAGGGAGAGCGGTGGTGGGGGCGAGTCAGGGAGAGCTGGTTGGGGGCGAGTCAGGGAGAGCTGTGGTGGGGGCGAGTCAGGGAGAGTCAGGGAGAGCGGTAGGGGGGCGAGTCAGGGATAGCGGTAGGGGGGCGAGTCAGGGAGAGCGGTGGGGGGGGCGAGTCAGGGAGAGCTGGTTGGGGGCGAGTCAGGGAGAGCTGTAGGGGGGCGAGTCAGGGAGAGCTGTAGGGGGGTGAGTCAGGGAGAGCCCTTTACAGTAGGGGGGTCGAGTCAGGGAGAGCTGTCTCTGTTGGGGGGACGGAGTCAGGGGAGGAGCGGTGGTGGGGGCGAGTCAGGGAGAGCTGGTTGGGGGCGAGTCAGGAGAGCGGTGGGGGGGGGTGAGTCGAGTCAGGGAGAGCGGTAGGGGGGGCGAGTCAGGGAGAGCGGTGGTGGGGGCGAGTCAGGGAGAGCGGTGGTGGGGGCGGAGAGCTGTGGGGGGGCGAGTCAGGGAGAGCGGTAGGGGGGGGCGAGTCAGGGAGAGCGGTAGGGGGGCGAGTCAGGGAGAGCGGTAGGGGGGGCCGAGTCAGGGAGAGCGGTAGGGGGCGAGTCAGGGAGAGCGGTGGTGGGGGCGTGTCAGGGGGAGAGCGGTAGGGGGCGAGTCAGGGAGAGCGGTGGTGGGGGCGAGGGGGGCAAGTCAGGGAGAGCGGTGGTGGGGGCGAGTCAGGGAGAGCGGTGGTGGGGGCGAGTCAGGGAGAGCGTTAGGGGGGGCGAGTCAGGGAGAGCGTTAGGGGGGGCGAGTCAGGGAGAGCGGTAGGGGGGGGGCGAGTCAGGGAGAGCGGTGGTGGGGGCGAGTCAGGGAGAGCGGTGGTGGGGGCGAGTCAGGGAGAGCGGTGGGCGAGTCAGGGGGCGGTAGGGGGGCGAGTCAGGGAGAGCGGTAGGGGGGGCGAGTCAGGGAGAGCGGTAGCCCGACCACTGTTTTTGCATCCCAAATGGCACCCTATTCCCTTTACAGTTCATTCTTGACCAGGGCCATGGTCAAAAGTAGTGCACTATAGAGGGAATAGGGAGCCATTTGGGATTAGCCGGAGTCTCTGTTGCTGCATCCTGATTCCCAGGGACAGGAGGAAATGGAAACTACAGGAGGAGGAGCAGTCATGGAGGAAAAATATTCCATACTTTCTGTTGATGTCATGTTTTATGCATAGTGCCATGATTTAAAGTGTGCTTTTTGTGTTCCCTCAAATCGGTTTTTAGATGAGAAACTCTTCAACTTTTGCTGAAATAATATTTGCTGTATTAATCAATATCTCCATGTCCAGAATGCAATGTTACTTTTTGTCACGTAGTGAATGTGGACACAACTGTCGAACGTCTAATTCCAAAATCATGGGCATTAATATGGAGTTGGTCCCCTCTTTGCTGCTATAACAGCCTCCATCCACTCTTCTGGGAAGGTTTTCCACTAGATGTTAGAACACTGCTACGGGGACTTGCTTCCATTCAGCCACGATCATTAGTGAGGTCGGACACTGATGTTGGGCAATTAGGCCTGGCTTGCAGTCGGCGTTCCAATTCATCCCAAAGGTGTTCGCTGGGGTTGGTCAGGGCTCTGTGCAGGATTTGTGAAGTTCTTCCACACCGATCTCCATTTCTGTATGGACCTCGCTTTGTGCAAGGGGGCATTGTCATGCTCCAACAAAATTTACAGTTGGCATTATTCATTCAGGCAGGTAGCATTCTCCTGGCATCCACCAAACCCAGATTCATCCGTCGGACTACGAGATGGTGAAGCATGATTCATCACGCCAGAGAACACGTTTCCACTGTTCCAGAGTCCAATGGCGGCGAGCTTTGCACCACTCCAGGCAACGCTTGGCATTGCGCATGGTGAACTTAGGCTATAGGATATATATATATATCTATATCTTAGAATGTTCAGAGCTGCAGCTTATGTATAAAGTGTCTCAGAGTAATATAATAATAAATAATAATAATATATGCCATTTAGCAGACGCTTTTATCCAAAGCGACTTACAGTCATGTGTGCATACATTCTACGTATGGGTGGTCCCGGGGAACGAACCCACTACCCTGGCGTTACAAGCGCCATGCTCTACCAACTGAGCTACAGAAGGACCTAGAAGTACTGATCTAGGATCAGTCCCTCCTGTTCATGTAATCTTATTCATTGTGATTTAAAAGAAAAAACTCATCCTAAATCAGCACTTCTACTCTAAAAGGCTTGATACGGGCATGGCCCCAGTACAGTTTAAGAATTGGATGATATTAAAGCAGATAAAGAATATAGCTCACAATTACACCCTTCTCCTTGTTCTCTCCTCATCTGTTTGCCAGTTCAACCATTACACTGTAACCACTCCAAGACACACTTGATGGATGATTCCACTACGCACAGATCCTAAAGACCTAAACACAGTTTAAAATCCCAGAGATCCTCATATTCCTCCCAGGGTTCCAAAGGAGATGTGGAGAGAGAAGTTGAGTGAGTGTGAGACACACAGAGAGATGGTAAAGGTCACTCACGAAGAGAGGGCATCGCTTGTCCTTAGAGCCACCGGCCCTTCTGTCCCGTTTCCCCCTTCATTCCCTTCTCAGCCCCCCCCATCCCCCCCAGTCGCAAATTGATAAAGGCGAGATGAATATTCATATGTCCGAGCTACACCCCACCCCTCCCCCATAGCCTCCCCCCGGTGGACCATCTTGCCACAGCAGCAACCCAGGACGGGGGTTAATTGATGGGCCTGAGAATCCCTCTGTCAAGGCTGGCTGTCGATCAGCCAGTGTTTAAAGTATTAATAAGGGAAAATGACTGGGCCAGTGTTTCCTTGTGCAGGTAGGAAATGAGCTGCTCTTAATTAGGCCCCGGAGATCTTTAACCTGTGTAATGAGCTTCTTCTCTTCCCGGTCTTCTCTGTGTGTGCTGACTGGCTGACTGTCACAGGGCCAGAGCCAGTCCCTCACTACACCACCAGAGTGGACCATGGATGGATGACACAGGGCCAGAGACAGTCCCTCACTACACCACCAGAGTGGACCATGGATGGATGACACAGGGCCAGAGACAGTCCCTCACTACACCACCAGAGTGGACCATGGATGGATGACACAGGGCCAGAGACAGTCCCTCACTACACCACCAGAGTGGACCATGGATGGATGACACAGGGCCAGAGACAGTCCCTCACTACACCACCAGAGTGGACCATGGATGGATGACACAGGGCCAGAGACAGTCCCTCACTACACCACCAGAGTGGACCATGGATGGATGACACAGGGCCAGAGACAGTCCCTCACTACACCACCAGAGTGGACCATGGATGGATGACACAGGGCCAGAGACAGTCCCTCACTACACCACCAGAGTGGACCATGGATGGATGACACAGGGCCAGAGACAGTCCCTCACTACACCACCAGAGTGGACCATGGATGGATGACACAGGGCCAGAGACAGTCCCTCACTACACCACCAGAGTGGACCATGGATGGATGACACAGGGCCAGAGACAGTCCCTCACTACACCACCAGAGTGGACCATGGATGGATGACACAGGGCCAGAGACAGTCCCACAGGGCACTACACCACCAGAGTGGACCATGGATGGATGACACAGGGCCAGAGACAGTCCCTCACTACACCACCAGAGTGGACCATGGATGGATGACACAGGGCCAGAGACAGTCCCTCACTACACCACCAGAGTGGACCATGGATGGATGACACAGGGCCAGAGACAGTCCCTCACTACACCACCAGAGTGGACCATGGATGGATGACACAGGGCCAGAGACAGTCCCTCACTACACCACCAGAGTGGACCATGGATGGATGACACAGGGCCAGAGACAGTCCCTCACTACACCACCAGAGTGGACCATGGATGGATGACACAGGGCCAGAGACAGTCCCTCACTACACCACCAGAGTGGACCATGGATGGATGACACAGGGCCAGAGACAGTCCCTCACTACACCACCAGAGTGGACCATGGATGGATGACACAGGGCCAGAGACAGTCCCTCACTACACCACCAGAGTGGACCATGGATGGATGACACAGGGCCAGAGACAGTCCCTCACTACACCACCAGAGTGGACCATGGATGGATGACACAGGGCCAGAGACAGTCCCTCACTACACCACCAGAGTGGACCATGGATGGATGACACAGGGCCAGAGACAGTCCCTCACTACACCACCAGAGTGGACCATGGATGGATGACACAGGGCCAGAGACAGTCCCTCACTACACCACCAGAGTGGACCATGGATGGATGACACAGGGCCAGAGACAGTCCCTCACTACACCACCAGAGTGGACCATGGATGGATGACACAGGGCCAGAGACAGTCCCTCACTACACCACCAGAGTGGACCATGGATGGATGACACAGGGCCAGAGACAGTCCCTCACTACACCACCAGAGTGGACCATGGATGGATGACACAGGGCCAGAGACAGTCCCTCACTACACCACCAGAGTGGACCATGGATGGATGACACAGGGCCAGAGACAGTCCCTCACTACACCACCAGAGTGGACCATGGATGGATGACACAGGGCCAGAGACAGTCCCTCACTACACCACCAGAGTGGACCATGGATGGATGACACAGGGCCAGAGACAGTCCCTCACTACACCACCAGAGTGGACCATGGATGGATGACACAGGGCCAGAGACAGTCCCTCACTACACCACCAGAGTGGACCATGGATGGATGACACAGGGCCAGAGACAGTCCCTCACTACACCACCAGAGTGGACCATGGATGGATGACACAGGGCCAGAGACAGTCCCTCACTACACCACCAGAGTGGACCATGGATGGATGACACAGGGCCAGAGACAGTCCCTCACTACACCACCAGAGTGGACCATGGATGGATGACACAGGGCCAGAGACAGTCCCCCACTACACCACCAGAGTGGACCATGGATGGATGACACAGGGCCAGAGACAGTCCCCCACTACACCACCAGAGTGGACCATGGATGGATGACACAGGGCCAGAGACAGTCCCTCACTACACCACCAGAGTGGACCATGGATGGATGACACAGGGCCAGAGACAGTCCCTATGGTAGTGATGATAACTGGGAAAATGGACCATGGATGGATGAAAACCAGACTGAAAACAAGTATTCCGTTTGATTTTGATTTTGAGGTTAAAAAGACACTGCACTGAAATGGACCATATGGATACTGTTTATGAATGTCCCTATGTATGGTTTAGGAAGGCAGTATGAATGTGTTATGTATGTTTTAGGGCCAAGGCAGTATGTATGTGTTATGTATGGTTTAGGAAGGCAGTATGAATGTGTTATGTATGGTTTAGGAAGGCAGAATGAATGTGTTATGTATGGTTTAGGAAGGCAGTATGAATGTGTTATGTATGGTTTAGGAAGGCAGTATGAATGTGTTATGTATGGTTTAGGAAGGCAGTATGAATGTGTTATGTATGGTTTAGGAAGGCAGAATGTAATGTGTTATGTATGGTTTAGGAAGGCAGTATGAATGTGTTATGTATGGTTTAGGAAGGCAGTATGAATGTGTTATGTATGGTTTAGGAAGGCAGTATGTATGTGTTATGTATGGTTTAGGAAGGCAGTATGTATGTGTTATGTATGGTTTAGGAAGGCAGTATGAATGTGTTATGTATGGTTTAGGAAGGCAGTATGAATGTGTTGTGAATGTGTTATGTATGGTTTAGGAAGGCAGTATGTATGTGTTATGTATGGTTTAGGAAGGCAGATGTATGTGCATGTATGGTTTAGGAAGGCAGTATGTGTGTTATGTATGGTTTAGGAAGGCAGTATGTATGTATGTATGGTTTAGGAAGGTATGTATGTGTATGTATGGTTTAGGAAGGCAGTATGTATGTGTTATGTATGGTTTAGGAAGGCAGTATGTATGTGTTATGTATGGTTTAGGAAGGCAGTATGAATGTGTTATGTATGGTTTAGGAAGGCAGTATGTGTGTGTTATGTATGGTTTAGGAAGGCAGTATGTATGTGTTATGTATGGTTTAGGAAGGCAGTATGAATGTGTTATGTATGGTTTAGGAAGACAGTATGTATGTGTTATGTATGGTTTAGGAAGGCAGAATGAATGTGTTATGTATGGTTTAGGAAGACAGTATGAATGTGTTATGTATGGTTTAGGAAGGCAGTATGTATGTGTTATGTATGGTTTAGGAAGGCAGTATGAATGTGTTATGTATGGTTTAGGGAGGCAGTATGTATGGTTTAGGAAGGCAGTATGTATGTGTTATGTATGGTTTAGGAAGGCAGTATGAATGTGTTATGTATGGTTTAGGAAGGCAGTATGAATGTGTTATGTATGGTTTAGGAAGGCAGTATGTATGTGTTATGTATGGTTTATGGAAGGCAGTATGTATGTGTTATGTATGGTTTAGGAAGGCAGTATGAATGTGTTATGTATGGTTTAGGAAGGCAGTATGAATGTGTTATGTATGGTTTAGGAAGGCAGTATGTATGTGTTATGTATGGTTTAGGAAGGCAGTATGAATGTGTTATGTATGGTTTAGGAAGGCAGTATGTATATGTAATGTGTTTATGTATGGTTTAGGAAGGCAGTATGTATGTGTTATGTATGGTTTAGGAAGGCAGTATGAATGTGTTATGTATGGTTTAGGAAGGCAGTATGAATGTGTTATGTATGGTTTAGGAAGGCAGTATGTATGTGTTATGTATGGTTTAGGAAGGCAGTATGTATGTGTTATGTATGGTTTAGGAAGGCAGTATGTATGTGTTTATATGTATGAATGTGTTATGTATGGTTTAGGAAGGCAGTATGTATGTGTTATGTATGGTTTAGGAAGGCAGTATGAATGTGTTATGTATGGTTTAGGAAGGCAGTATGTATGTGTGTTATGTATGGTTTAGGAAGGCAGTATGTATGTTTAGTTATGTATGGTTTAGGAAGGCAGTATGAATGTGTTATGTATGGTTTAGGAAGGCAGTATGTATGTGTTATGTATGGTTTAGGAAGGCAGTATGTATGTGTTATGTATGGTTTAGGAAGGCAGTATGTATGTGTTATGTATGGTTTAGGAAGGCCATATGTATGTGTTATGTATGGTTTAGGAAGGCAGTATGAATGTGTTATGTATGGTTTAGGAAGGCAGTATGTATGTGTTATGTATGGTTTAGGAAGGCAGTATGTATGTGTTATGTATGGTTTAGGAAGGCAGTATGTATGTGTTATGTATGGTTTAGGAAGGCAGTATGTATGTGTTATGTATGGTTTAGGAAGGCAGTATGTATGTGTTATGTATGGTTTAGGAAGGCAGTATGTATGTGTTATGTATGGTTTAGGAAGGCAGTATGAATGTGTTATGTATGGTTTAGGAAGGCAGTATGTATGTGTTATGTATGGTTTAGGAAGGCAGTATGTATGTGTTATGTATGGTTTAGGAAGGCAGTATGTATGTGTTATGTATGGTTTAGGAAGGCAGTATGTATGTGTTATGTATGGTTTAGGAAGGCAGTATGTATGTGTTATGTATGGTTTAGGAAGGCAGTATGTATGTGTTATGTATGGTTTAGGAAGGCAGTATGTATGTGTTATGTATGGTTTAGGAAGGCAGTATGTATGTGTTATGTATGGTTTAGGAAGGCAGTATGTATGTGTTATGTATGGTTTAGGAAGGCAGTATGTATGTGTTATGAATGTGTTATGTATGGTTTAGGAAGGCAGTATGTATGTGTTATGTATGGTTTAGGAAGGCAGTATGTATGTGTTATGTATGGTTTAGGAAGGCAGTATGTATGTGTTATGTATGGTTTAGGAAGGCAGTATGAATGTGTTATGTATGGTTTAGGAAGGCAGTATGTATGTGTTATGTATGGTTTAGGAAGGCAGTATGAATGTGTTATGTATGGTTTAGGAAGGCAGTATGTATGTGTTATGTATGGTTTAGGAAGGCAGTATGTATGTGTTATGAATGTGTTATGTATGGTTTAGGAAGGCAGTATGTATGTGTTATGTATGGTTTAGGAAGGCAGTATGAATGTGTTATGTATGGTTTAGGAAGGCAGTATGTATGTGTTATGTATGGTTTAGGAAGGCAGTATGAATGTGTTATGTATGGTTTAGGAAGGCAGTATGTATGTGTTATGTATGGTTTAGGAAGGCAGTATGTATGTGTTATGTATGGTTTGTATGGAAGGCAGTATGAATGTGTTATGTATGGTTTAGGAAGGCAGTATGAATGTGTTATGTATGGTTTAGGAAGGCAGAATGAATGTGTTATGTATGGTTTAGGAAGGCAGTATGAATGTGTTATGTATGGTTTAGGAAGGCAGTATGAATGTGTTATGTATGGTTTAGGAAGGCAGTATGTATGTGTTATGTATGGTTTAGGAAGGCAGTATGTATGTGTTATGTATGGTTTAGGAAGGCAGTATGAATGTGTTATGTATGGTTTAGGAAGGCAGTATGTATGTGTTATGTATGGTTTAGGAAGGCAGTATGTATGTGTTATGTATGGTTTAGGGAAGGCAGTATGTATGTGTTATGTCATGTGTTATGTATGGTTTAGGAAGGCAGTATGTATGTGTTATGTATGGTTTAGGAAGGCAGTATGAATGTGTTATGTATGGTTTAGGAAGGCAGTATGTATGTGTTATGTATGGTTTAGGAAGGCAGTATGTATGTGTTATGTATGGTTTAGGAAGGCAGTATGCATCATTCCCTGTGCACAGCACAGGGAATGATGCATTGTGATGTCGAGAGAGAGAGAGAGAGAGAGAGATGCATGCATGCGTTAGGCACATGTTTAACGTCATTATAAATGTCTTTAAAAGTGCAACCAACCACACACTCCCAAATGGCACCCTGTCCCCTATATATAGTGCATAACTATGAGGCCCTGGACAAAAGTAACACACTGCATAGGTAATAGGGTGCCATGTGGGACGTTATGAAGACGAGTTGTCGTCATGGGGATCCTAATGAATCTAATCAAAAACCTTAGACACCTCGTGCCATTTTACACGTGTCCCATATCTCGCCGCATGCATTTATGTATGAGTGGAAATGAAACAGAAGGTCATAAACCACTACACACAGAACATGCTCTCTCCCTGACATGGAACACAGAACATGCTCTCTCCCTGACATGGAACACAGAACATGCTCTCTCCCTGACATGGAACACAGAACATGCTCTCTCCCTGACATGGAACACAGAACATGCTCTCTCCCTGACATGGGACACAGAACATGCTCTCTCCCTGACATGGAACACAGAACATGAACATGCTCTCCCTGACATGGAACACAGAACATGCTCTCTCCCTGACATGGAACACAGAACATGCTCCCCTCATCCCTGACATGGAACACAGAACATGCTCTCTCCCTGACATGGAACACAGAACATGCTCTCTCCCTGACATGGAACACAGAACATGCTCTCTCCCTGACATGGAACACAGAACATGCTCTCTCCCTGACATGGAACACAGAACATGCTCTCTCCCTGACATGGAACACAGGTCATGGACATGGAACACAGAACATGCATTGTCTCCCCTGACATGGAACACAGAACATGCTCTCTCCCTGACATGGAACACAGAACATGCTCTCTCCCTGACATGGAACACAGAACATGCTCTCTCCCTGACATGGAACACAGAACATGCTCTCTCCCTGACATGGAACACAGAACATGCTCTCTCCCTGACATGGAACACAGAACATGCTCTCTCCCTGACATGGAACACAGAACATGCTCTCTCCCTGACATGGGACACAGAACATGCTCTCTCCCTGACATGGAACACAGAACATGCTCTCTCCCTGACATGGAACACAGAACATGCTCTCTCCCTGACATGGAACACAGAACATGCTCTCTCCCTGACATGGAACACAGAACATGCTCTCTCCCTGACATGGAACACAGGACATGCTCTCTCCCTGACATGGAACACAGGACATGCTCTCTCCCTGACATGGAACACAGAACATGCTCTCTCCCTGACATGGGACACAGAACATGCTCTCTCCCTGACATGGGACACAGAACATGCTCTCTCCTGACATGGAACACAGAACATGCTCTCTCCCTGACATGGAACACAGGACATGCTCTCTCCCTGACATGGGACACAGGACATGCTCTCTCCCTGACATGGAACACAGAACATGCATGCTCTCCCTGACATGGAACACAGAACATGCTCTCTCCCCTGACATGGAACACAGAACATGCTCTCTCCCTGACATGGAACACAGAACATGCTCTCTCCCTGACATGGAACACAGAACATGCTCAGTCTCCCTGACATGGGACACAGGACATGCTCTCTCCCTGACATGGAACACAGAACATGCTCTCTCCCTGACATGGAACACAGAACATGCTCTCTCCCTGACATGGAACACAGAACATGCTCTCTCCCTGACATGGAACACAGAACATGCTCTCTCCCTGACATGGAACACAGAACATGCTCTCTCCCTGACATGGAACACAGAACATGCTCTCTCCTGACATGGGACACAGAACATGCTCTCTCCCTGACATGGAACACAGAACATGCTCTCTCCCTGACATGGAACACAGAACATGCTCTCTCCCTGACATGGGACACAGAACATGCTCTCTCCCTGACATGGAACACAGAACATGCTCTCTCCCTGACATGGAACACAGAACATGCTCTCTCCCTGACATGGAACACAGAACATGCTCTCTCCCTGACATGGGACACAGAACATGCTCTCTCCCTGACATGGAACACAGAACATGCTCTCTCCCTGACATGGAACACAGAACATGCTCTCTCCCCTGACATGGAACACAGGACATGCTCTCCCCTGACATGGGACACAGAACATGCTCTCTCCCCTGACATGGGACACAGAACATGCTCTCTCCCTGACATGGAACACAGAACATGCTCTCTCCTGACATGGAACACAGGACATGCTCTCTCCCTGACATGGGACACAGGACATGCTCTCTCCCTGACATGGAACACAGAACATGCTCTCTCCCTGACATGGAACACAGAACATGCTCTCTCCCTGACATGGAACACAGAACATGCTCTCTCCCCTGACATGGAACACAGAACATGCTCTCTCCCTGACATGGAACACAGAACATGCTCTCTCCCTGACATTGGACACAGAACATGCTCTCTCCCTGACATGGAACACAGAACATGCTCTCTCCCTGACATGGAACACAGAACATGCTCTCTCCCTGACATGGAACACAGAACATGCTCTCTCCCTGACATGGAACACAGAACATGCTCTCTCCCTGACATGGAACACAGAACATGCTCTCTCCCTGACATGGAACACAGAACATGCTCTCTCCCTGACATGGGACACAGAACATGCTCTCTCCCTGACATGGAACACAGAACATGCTCTCTCCCTGACATGGAACACAGAACATGCTCTCTCCCTGACATGGAACACAGAACATGCTCTCTCCTGACATGGAACACAGAACATGCTCTCTCCCTGACATGGGACACAGAACATGCTCTCTCCCTGACATGGAACACAGAACATGCTCTCTCCCTGACATGGAACACAGAACATGCTCTCTCCCTGACATGGAACACAGAACATGCTCTCTCCCTGACATGGAACACAGAACATGCTCTCTCCCTGACATGGGACACAGCTCTCTCCCTGACATGCACAGAACTCTCCCTGACATGGAACACAGAACATGCTCTCTCCCTGACATGGAACACAGAACATGCTCTCTCCCTGACATGGAACACAGAACATGCTCTCTCCCTGACATGGAACACAGAACATGCTCTCTCCCTGACATGGAACACAGGACATGCTCTCTCCCTGACATGGAACACAGAACATGCTCTCTCCCTGACATGGGACACAGAACATGCTCTCTCCCTGACATGGGACACAGAACATGCTCTCTCCCTGACATGGAACACAGAACATGCTCTCTCCCTGACATGGAACACAGGACATGCTCTCTCCCTGACATGGGACACAGGACATGCTCTCTCCCTGACATGGAACACAGAACATGCTCTCTCCCTGACATGGAACACAGAACATGCTCTCTCCCTGACATGGAACACAGAACATGCTCTCTCCCTGACATGGAACACAGAACATGCTCTCTCCCTGACATGGAACACAGAACATGCTCTCTCCCTGACATGGAACACAGAACATGCTCTCTCCCTGACATGGAACACAGAACATGCTCTCTCCCTGACATGGAACACAGAACATGCTCTCTCCCTGACATGGAACACAGAACATGCTCTCTCCCTGACATGGAACACAGAACATGCTCTCTCCCTGACATGGAACACAGAACATGCTCTCTCCCTGACATGGAACACAGAACATGCTCTCTCCCTGACATTGGACACAGAACATGCTCTCTCCTGACATGGAACACAGAACATGCTCTCCCTGACATGGAACACAGAACATGCTCTCCCCTGACATGGAACACAGAACATGCTCTCTCCCTGACATGGGACACAGAACATGCTCTCTCCCTGACATGGAACACAGAACATGCTCTCTCCCTGACATGGAACACAGAACATGCTCTCTCCCTGACATGGAACACAGAACATGCTCTCTCCTGACATGGACCACAGAACATGCTCTCTCCCTGACATGGGACACAGAACATGCTCTCTCCTGACATGGAACACAGAACATGCTCTCTCCCTGACATGGAACACAGAACATGCTCTCTCCCTGACATGGAACACAGAACATGCTCTCTCCCTGACATGGGACACAGAACATGCCTCTCCCTGACATGGAACACAGAACATGCTCTCTCCCTGACATGGAACACAGAACATGCTCTCTCCCTGACATGGAACACAGAACATGCTCTCTCCCTGACATGGAACACAGAACATGCTCTCTCCCTGACATGGAACACAGGACATGCTCTCTCCCTGACATGGAACACAGGACATGCTCTCCCCTGACATGGAACCAGAACATGCTCTCTCCCTGACATGGAACACAGAACATGCTCTCTCCCCTGACATGGAACACAGAACATGCTCTCTCCCTGACATGGGACACAGAACATCCTCTCTCCCTGACATCACAGGACATGCTCTCTCCCCCTGACATGGGACACAGAACATGCTCTCTCCCTGACATGGGACACAGAACATGCTCTCCCCTGACATGGGACACAGAACATGCTCTCTCCTGACATGGAACACAGAACATGCTCTCTCCCTGACATGGAACACAGGACATGCTCTCTCCCTGACATGGGACACAGGACATGCTCTCTCCCTGACATGGAACACAGGACATGCTCTCTCCCTGACATGGAACACAGAACATGCTCTCTCCCTGACATGGAACACAGAACATGCTCTCTCCCTGACATGGAACACAGAACATGCCTCTCCCTGACATGGAACACAGAACATGCTCTCCTCCTGACATGGAACACAGAACATGCTCTCTCCCTGACATTGGACACAGAACATGCTCTCTCCCTGACATGGAACACAGAACATGCTCTCTCCCTGACATGGAACACAGAACATGCTCTCTCCTGACATGGAACACAGAACATGCTCTCTCCCTGACATGGAACACAGAACATGCTCTCTCCCTGACATGGAACACAGAACATGCTCTCTCCCTGACATGGAACACAGAACATGCTCTCTCCCTGACATGGGACACAGAACATGCTCTCTCCCCATGGAACACAGAACATGCTCTCTCCCTGACATGGAACACAGAACATGCTCTCTCCCTGACATGGAACACAGAACATGCTCTCTCCCTGACATGGAACACAGAACATGCTCTCCCCTGACATGGGACACAGAACATGCTCTCATCCCATGGAACACAGAACATGCTCTCTCCCTGACATGGAACACAGAACATGCTCTCTCCCTGACATGGAACCAGAACATGCTCTCTCCCTGACATGGAACACAGAACATGCTCTCTCCTGACATGGAACACAGAACATGCTCTCATCCCTGACATGGAACACAGAACATGCTCTCTCCCTGACATGGGACCAGAACATGCTCTCTCCCTGACATGGAACACAGAACTGCTCTCTCCCTGACATCACAGAACATCCCTCTCTCCCTCTCATCCAGAACATGCTCTCTCCCCCTGACATCCAGAACATGCTCTCTCCCTGACATGGGACACAGAACATGCTCTCTCCCTGACATGGGACACAGAACATGCACAGTCATGTTGCATGTTCTGCTTGAAGTGTGAGAAAGAGCGAGACTGACCACTGCAGAATTTAGGCTGATCCCATGTTCCCTCCCTCCTCCCCCCTCTCCATCCCTCCCCCCTCCATGCATTCTTCTCCCCCTCTCCATCCCTCCTCCTCCCCCTCTCCATCCCTCCCCCTCTCTATCCCTCCTTCTCCCCCTCTCCATCCCTCCTCCTCCCCCTCTCCATCCCTCCCCCCCTATCCCTCCTCCTCTCCCTCTCCATCCCTCCCCCTCCATGCATTCTTCTCCCCCTCTCCATCCCTCCTTCTCCACCTCTCCATCCCTCCTCCTCCCCCCTCTCCATCCCTCCTCCTCCCCCTCTCCATCCCTCCTTCTCCCCTCTCCATCCCTCCTCCCCCCTCTCCATCCCTCCCCCTCCATGCATCCCTCTTCTCCCCCTCTCCATCCCTCCTCCTCCCCCTCTCCATCCCTCCCCCTCTCTCCATCCCTCCTCCCATCCCCCCTCTCCCTCTCCATCCCTCCCCCCCCTCTCCATCCCTCCTTCTCCGCCTCTCCATCCCTCCCCCTCCATCCATTCTCTCCATCCCCCCCTCTCCATCCCTCCTTCTCCCCCTCTCCATCCCTCCTCCTCCCCCTCTCCATCCCTCCTCCTCCCCTCTCCCATCCCTCCTCCTCCCCCCTCTCCATCCCTCCTCCTCCCCCTCTCCATCCCTCCTCTCCCTCTCCATCCCTCCTCCTTCCCCTCTCTCCATCCCTCCTCTCCCCCTCTCCATCCCTCCTCCTCCCCTCTCCATCCCTCCTCCTCTCCCTCTCCATCCCTCCTTTCCCCCCTCTCCATCCCTCCTCCTCTCCCTCTCCATCCCTCCTCCCCTCTCCATCCCTCCTCCTCCCCTCTCCATCCCTCCTTTTCCCCCTCTCCATCCCTCCTCCTCCCCCCCCTCTCCATCCCTCCTTTTCCCCCTCTCCATCCCTTCTCCTCTCCCTCTCCATCCCTCCTTTTCCCCCTCTCCATCCCTCCTCCTCCCCCTCTCCATCCCTCCTTTTCCCCCCTCTCCATCCCTCCTCCTCCCCCTCTCCATCCCTCCTTTTCCCCCTCTCCATCCCTCCTCCTCTCCATCCCTCCCCCTCCATCCCTCCTCCTCCCCCTCTCCATCCCTCCTCCCCCCTCTCCATCCCTCCTCTCCGCCTCTCCATCCCTCCTCCTCCATGCATCCTTCTCCCCCTCTCCATCCCTCCTTCTCCGCCTCTCCATCCCTCCTCCTCCCCCTCTCCATCCCTCCTTTTCCCCCTCTCCATCCCTCCTCCTCCCCCTCTCCATCCCTCCTCCTCCCCCTCTCCATCCCTCCTCCTCCCCCTCTCCATCCCTCCTCCTCTCCCTCTCCATCCCTCCTCCCCTCTCCATCCCTCCTCCTCCCCCTCTCCATCCCTCCTCCTCCCCCTCTCCATCCCTCCTCCTCTCCCTCTCCATCCCTCCTCCTCCCCCTCTCCATCCCTCCTCCCCCCTCTCCATCCCTCCTCCTCTCCCTCTCCATCCCTCCTCCTCCCCTCTCCATCCCTCCTCCTCCCCTCTCCATCCCTCCTCCTCCCCCTCTCCATCCCTCCTCCTCCCCCTCTCCATCCCTCCTCCTCTCCCTCTCCATCCCTCCTCCTCTCCCTCTCCATCCCTCCTTTTCCGCCTTGCCCAAATGACACTACAGGGCTGATGAAGATGTGTTGGAGGAAATGATGGTTGAAATGACTAATTATGTATACATTCCAATCAGAACTGACTAGTCCAAATGCTATAATGTACTGTACATATGAATTTTCTCTCTTGCTCCCTTTCCCAATTGTATATAATGTAGTCAGGAGTTTAGTAACAATGAAGGTCTGTTCCTTTGTACAAATGAATGAACTATCTCCAGGTGGCAGGAACGGACTATCTCCAGACTGTCTAGAATGCTGATTTATACTGACTGACCTTGACTTCAGGCGTGGAGCGAAAGCTCGAGAAACTATAGGGCCTCTATGAAGAGAGAACATTAAGAAAACGCTGACGTCATTTTCAGTTTATAACCTGTAGAAAAATGTGTATGTGTTAGTACTCTCTTGAATTAAACGCTGTTACCTGGCTTTTAAGACTGGTCTCGATCTACTTCATGCATAATTAATGAACTTCCAACTCATTAATGAAATAGAAAGAGTGCGAATTTGGTTTTGGCTACAAAACATATAGGAATTTAGAATTCCACTAACAAGATGATATTCCCAGCTTTCAATAACCAGAGAGAGAGAGTCGTAGGAACCAGAGGGAGAGAGAGAGGGGGAAGAAAACTGATAATATGCACACACACACACATCAAATCCATTATCGAGACATCACTGATAATAGAATTACTCTTCCCCACTTCTCCAACGCCAAGCCCCGGGCAAAGTGGCCCTAATTGATTAATAATCAGTCCTCATCGTTATTGCTCCTAGCAAAATATTTCCCCTTCACTACTCCTCCAGCTACTGCGCACAGAGGAGAGAAAGACCACAAACTCCTCCAGCTACTCCGTACAGAGGAGAGACCACACACTCCTCCAGCTACTCCATACAGAGGAAAGAGAGAGAGAGAGACCACACACACTCCTCCAGCTACTCCATACAGAGAGAGACCACACACTCCTCCAGCTACTCCATACAGAGGAAAGAGAGAGAGAGAGAGACCACACACACTCCTCCAGCTACTCCGTACAGAGGAGAGAGAGACCACACACTCCTCCAGCTACTCCGTACAGAGAGAGACCACACACTCCTCCAGCTACTCCATACAGAGGATAGAGAGAGAGACCACACACACGCCTCCAGCTACTCTATACAGAGGAGAGAGACCACACACACGCCTCCAGCTACTCCATACAGAGGAGAGATACCACACACTCCTCCAGCTACTCCGTACAGAGGAGAGAGAGACCACACACATGCCTCCAGCTACTCCATACAGAGGAGAGAGACCACACACACGCCTCCAGCTACTCCATACAGAGGAGAGATACCACACACTCCTCCAGCTACTCCATACAGAGGAAAGAGAGAGAGACCACACACACTCCTCCAACTACTCCATACAAAGGAGAGAGCGAGACCACACACACTCCTCCAGCTACTCCATACAGAGGAGAGAGAGACCACACACACTCCTCCAGCTACTCCATACAGAGGAGAGAGACCACACGAACACTCAGCCCAGCAGCGACACTACTTCCAGTTCATTGGCATTCAGGCCAGGCCTGGGTGGGCCTAAGGCCGACCGTAGGCAGGCCAGACAGGCAGGCCACAGAAGCCAGCCAGCAGGCTCAGTAGCAGAGTGTCTTTGCCAGGGCAGTGCTGCTCTAACCAGGGTCGATCCAGCAACATGACCGTGGGGGTGATAGGGGTGAGGCCCAACATGTGTGGCCATCTGGCCCATGTCTGATTGGAGGATCAGGGGTTCTCTGGGTGGAGGGGGTGGGGGTTCTTGGGTACTTCAGGCTAGGTGAGCTGTGTGTTTGATGGCGTGTGCGTTTGATGGTGTGTGAGTGTAAGCATGCGTGCATAATTAAGTATGATAGAGTCAATCTAGCAAGGATTCCACTTCACTTTACTGTTATAGCCAAAGTGGATAGGACTGTTTTCATGTTTCAGAAACATTCAACATGTATGTACATTCCCTTACAATATGTATCTACATGATTTTACATGTAGAAAACATGTGTTTTTGGAACACTTCATGTGATCACATATTCACACGTGTGGTTTTGTTATTTAAATGTTTTATTTAACCTTTTATTTAACTTGGCAAGTAAGTTAAGAATTTTTCTTTTATTTACATCGATGGCCTACACCGGCCAAACCCATGTTGCTTTACACATGTTGCTTTACATGTCACATGTTATCACATTAACTTCACATAAAAACACTTCACATGTGATCAGGTGAAATGCATGTTTTCCAGAAGGGTTATACTGTAAGGCTTTACGTGCACCTTTAGTACAATTTAAGTCGGAAGTTTACATTCACTTAGGTTGGAGTCATTAAAACTTGTTTTTCAACCACTCCACAAATTTCTTGTTAACAAACTATAGTTTTGTCAAGTCGGTTCGGACATCTACTTTGTGCATTTCCAACAATTGTTCACAGACAGATTGTTTCACTTTGAGGTGTACCTGTGGATGTATTTTAAGGCCTACCTTCAAACTTCCTCTTTGCTTGACATCATGGGAAAATCAAAAGAAATCAGCCAAGACCTCAGAAAACAAATTGTAGACCTCCATGAGTCTGGTTTAATTTCTTAACACCAGAAGGTACCACGTTCATCTGTATAAACAATAGTATGCAAGTATAAACACCATGGGACCATGCAGCCGTCATACCGCTCAGGAAGGAGATGCGTTCTGTCTCCTAGAGATGAACGTACTTTGGTGCAAAAAGTGCAAATCAATCCCAGAACAACAGAAAAGGACCCTGTGAAGATGCTGGAGGAAACAGATACAAAAGTAACTATATCCACAGTGAAACGAGTCCTACAGTGGGGCAAAAAAGTATTTAGTCAGCCACCAATTGTGCAAGTTCTCCCACTTAAAAAGACGAGAGGCCTGTAATTTTCATCATAGGTACACTTCAACTATGACAGACAAAATGAGGGAAAAAAATCCAGAAAATCACATTGTAGGATTTTTTATGAATTTATTTCCAAATTATGGTGGAAAATAAGTATTTGCCTAAGCGAGTCGTCTGTCCATTTGAAGTAGTGATTATACTTGTTCCCGGTCTGTGGGCGCGATGCCAGGATGCCCTAGCCTCTCTTCCTGGTGTGTTCTCTCTGTGGCGGGTATGAGAGGAGATTGGCATATGGTGGAGCTGCTCCCTGAGATTGTTAATCAGCACAGTTCCATTAGATTCACCTCTAATAGGTCCTATCTGGTGAGTTTACAATGTGTTATGCATCACTCACACACACATACACACATGTGGACCTCTGCTTTTTCATGTAGGCCAGCCTGGCCAGGTCCAGCTGTAGTCCATTCATCACACCTTTCCTCTGGGCGGACCTCCTGAGTGGAGCCTTGGCCTCGGCTGCTGGGAAGGCAGCTAGTGCTAGGATGAGCCAAGTATTCTTGGCATGGGGAAGCAGGCTCCAGGGAAGCAGGCTTGGAAACAGTACAGAGAGAAACATGTTGTGAGCCAAGCAGGTTTTGTATCAAGTTATGATTTTATGACTTTCTCCATTGATTACATTACATTATATACTGTACAGGACCAGTCAAAAGTTTGGACGCCTACTCATTCAAGGATTTTCTTTATTTTTACTATTTTCTACATTGTAGAGTAATAGTGAAGACATCAAACCTACGAAATAACACACAGAATCATGTAGTAACCACAAAAGTGTTATAAATATCAAAATATATTTTATATTCTTCAAAGTAGCCATCCTTTGCCTTGATGACAGCTTTGCACACTCTTGGCATTCTCTCAACCAGCTTCACCTGAAATGCTTTTCCAACAGTCTTTTATTTTTTATTATTATATATATTTTTGTTATATCCCAATCATACAATATACTTGCAGTGATGCTGCTCAACAAATACACCACACCAGTCATCCAACAGACTCCCATTCAGAGCGACACACAGAAGCATCGAAGGGTCAACGCCCTGCTCAAGGGCACATCGACGGATTTCCCAAAAAAACAGCGACGCAAACCTTCCAAGATCCTCCCCACAGTTCCCCATAGCTGTCCCTCAACCATCCGAGACCCTACCATTCCCCACCCCCAAGACCCCCCCATGCACCAACAACCAAGAAAATGAACTCATGAGAAAAAAGAAAAAAGAAAACAACAAAGAAAAAAAAACTAAGGACAATTAAAATCATAACAGCAAGACCAACTGTATATGTTTGTGTGTGTGTGTGTGTGTGTGTGTGTGTGTGTGTGTGTGTGTGTTGAATGTGTGTGTGTGTGTGTGTGCATATGTGTATATGTGTGTACAAACACCTGCACGGCATCAGCCTCAGGCAAACCGGCATTAGTTGTAAAAACACTGCCCCTCAGTGTCATTCAAACTTACTTTTTATTATGTTTTATTTGGACTTTATTTGATATACTTTCTTTGACCATCATTCTATTTTCCAACCTTCTTGAAGGTGTTCCCACATATGCTGAGCACTTGTTGGCTGCTTTTCCTTCACTCTGCTGTCCGACTAATCCACAAACCATCTCAATTAGGTAGAGATTGGGTGATTGTGGAAGCCAGGTCATCTGATACAGCACTCCTTTATTGGTCAAATAACCCTTACACAGCCTGGAGGTGTGTTTGGTCATTGTCCTGTTGAAAAACAAATGATAGTGCCACTAAGCGTGAACCAGATGGGATGGCATATCGCTGCAGAATGTTGTTGTAGCCATGCTGGTTAAGTGTGCTTTGAATTCTAAATAAATGACATACAGTGTCACCATCAAAGCACCCCCACACCATCACACCTCCTCCTCCATGTTTCACGGTGGGAACCACTCATACTGCTATCATACTGCTCTGTGTCTCACAAAGACACGGCGGGTGGAACCAAAAATCTCAAATATCGACTCATCAGACCTAAGGACAGATTTCCATCGGTCTAATGTCTATTGCTCGTGTTTCTTAGCCCACACAAGTTTCTTCTTCTTATTGGTGTCCTTTCGTTGTGGTTTCTTTGCAGCAATTCGACCATGAAGGCCTGATTCATGTCATCTCTGAACAGTTGTCTTTTACTTGACCTCTGTGAAGCATTTATTTGGGCTGCAATTTCTGAGGCTGGTAACTCTAATGAACTTATCCTCTGCAGCAGAGGTAACTCTGGGTCTTCCTTTCCTGTGGCAGTCCTCATTACAGCCAGTTTCATCGTAGCGCTTGATGGTTTTTGCGACCTGCACTTAAAGAAACTTTTAAAATTCTGGGAATTTTCCAGATTGACTGACCTTCATGTCTTAAAGTAATGATGGACTGTCGTTTTTCTTTGCTTATTTGAGCTCGTGTTGCCTTAATATGGACTTGGTCTTTTACCAAATAGGCTATCTTCTGTATAACCCCCTACCTTGTCACAACACAACTGATTGGCTCAAATGCATTAAGAAGGAAATAAATTCCACAAAATAACTTCTAACAAGGTACACCTGTTAATTGAAATGCATTCCAGGTGACTGTCTCATGAAGCTGGTTGAAAGAATGCCCAGAATGTGCAAAGCTGTTATCAAGGCGAAGGGTGGCTACTTTGAAGAATATAAAATATATTTTGATATTTATAACACTTTTTTTGTTACTACATGATTCCATATGTGTTATTTCATAGTTTTGATATATTCACTATTATTATACAATGTAGAAAATAGTAAAAATACAGAAAAACCCTTGACTGAGTAGGTGTCCAAACTTTTGACTGGTACTGTACATCAAGGGCTAAAATATGATCTTCAAAAGTCACAGAGCTCTTCAGTAAGGCCATTCTACTGTGAATGTTTGTCTATGGAGATTGCATGGCTGTGTGCTCGGATTTTATACACTTGTCAGCAACGTTGTGGCTGAAATAGCCAAATCCACTCATTTGAAGGGGTGTCCACATACTTGTGTGTGTTTATATATAGAGTCTATGATCTTCAAAGGTACTTGTATGGTGTTCATTTTAAGGCATTTTAATTTTATTTTTTACTCTGTATGTTGTCACCCACCCCCCCAACCCTCAGATTTCAGGCTCCCTTCACAGAGTAACTTAAACAGATATCATTAAGAAGGCTCATTGGGCTTGTTCTTATTATATGTATACTTATATATATATATATTTATAGGGAATAGGGTGCCATTTGGGATACAAGCCATGTCAGAATATAACAAATTACTCACCGCCACATTTCTGCAGATCTTAGGATCTGGGGGTTTGTTTTTCAAGAAAGTAGCCTATAAAAGATTGGTCTGATATGATAGTTACACATTTTATGTCGGGCATCTAAGATAATTGTAATGATCAAATAGATGGTATCGAATAACATTTACAGACTTTGTTTCAAAGAGTCACAAATCAAACAAACTTCTGGATCAAACACAAGCACAAATTGAAAATGCGACCCTGTGACCTGTGACCAGATAAGCACTACAGTTTAGCACCGACGTGGTCATCGACTCTCACACCAATTGAAAACCACAACAAATAGAAATGTAATACCACTCCTCAGAACATTTTCCAATATCAATATCCCATCTTCCACTTTTTAATCAACATCGATTCCAGCTTATTAGCCATGCATGTAAGGAATAATTCCTTAGGGGTTTATCAAAAGTATATCATTAAACTCTTCTGATCAGCAACAATGAGGATTGAGGACCACACTGGTATACAACGAGCCATAACATGTCATCTGTGTGTGTGTGTTTGTGTGCGTGCATGCCTGCGTGCATGCGTGTCCTTCTGGTTTCTCTCTCTGGCATATCTCCCTCCCTGAAAACACAGCGGTGTGTAAAATACTAAAAAAAGTGGAACTGGCTAACGTAGCAGGGTGACTGTAGTGGAAGTGCTCCCCTGTGAGGGGGACCTTTGATAAATCTGGCCCTTTCAGAGTACTGCTGTTTCTGTAATGACATACCACAGACTGGCTCAGTCAGACACCTGCCTGGCTGCTGTTTTAAACATGGAGCAGCTCTGCTCTCCCACCAGACACTTAATGACACCCACGGGTAGGCTAACCCCTAAGAGGAGAGGAGAGGTCTGCCTGTTACTGATGTTAGGTTCTTCTCTCACACATATACAGCACATAAGAACTTGCACACTGACATAGCCAGGCAGATCGCTCAAGAGTGATTTCGAAATTGGACATCTATCCATGTCCTGAGGATGTCAGGAAATGCCTGAAAAACCAGCCACTAGGGGCAACATCACTCATTCATATATCTTTATATACATATTCTTTATTCCTTTACACTTGTGTGTATAAGGTAGTAGTTTTGGAATTGTTAGGTTAGATTACTCGTTGGTTATTACTGCATTGTCGGAACTAGAAGCACAAGCATTTCGCTACACTCGCATTAACATCTGCTAACCATGTGTATGTGACAAATAAAACTTGATTTGATTTGAGCGCTATTACCATCAAGTAGTCTTGGGTTTTGTTGAGGCCGGAGGTGGTGGAGGGGTGTAATCCCATGACAATGGATCATAAGGTTGTGTGTCTGATCCCAGTGGTGGACATTTTGTTTTTATTTTTACGTTTTAACCTTATCCAAAACCTGAACCATTCAGAATAAGTCCCTAAACATAATGTTTTTAACCCTATCCAAAACCTGAACCATTCAGAATGAGTCCCTAAACATAATGTTTTTAACCCTATCCAAAACCCGAACCATTCAGAATGAGTCCCTAAACATAATGTTTTTAACCCTATCCAAAACCTTAACCATTCAGAATGAGTCCCTAAACATAATGTTTTTAACCCTATCCAAAACCTGAACCATTCAGAATGAGTCCCTAAACATAATGTTTTTAACCCTATCCAAAACCTTAACCATTCAGAATGAGTCCCTAAACATAATATTTTTAACCTTATCCAAAACCTTAACCATTCAGAATGAGTCCCTAAACATAATGTTTTTAACCCTATCCAAAACCTTAACCATTCAGAATGAGTCCCTAAACATAATGTTTTTAACCCTATCCAAAACCTTAACCATTCAGAATGAGTCCCTAAACATAATGTTTTTAACCCTATCCAAAACCTGAACCATTCAGAATGAGTCCCTAAACATAATGTTTTTAACCTTATCCAAAACCTTAACCATTCAGAATGAGTCCCTAAACATAATGTTTTTAACCCTATCCAAAACCTGAACCATTCAGAATGAGTCCCTAAACATAATGTTTTTAACCCTATCCAAAACCTGAACCATTCAGAATGAGTCCCTAAACATAATGTTTTTAACCCTATCCAAAACCTTAACCATTCAGAATGAGTCCCTAAACATAATGTTTTTAACCCTATCTAAAACCTGAACCATTAAAATGAGTCCCTGGAACAACATTGAAATTTGACCATTCGAGAAATGTGAACCATTCAGAATGAGTCCAGTGAACATAATGCTTTTGGACCCTATCTAAAACCTGAACCTTAAAATGTGTCGTTTGGAACAACACAACCATTCGACACAACATCAAATTTTGCAGTGACACACACACACACATAGCCACACACACACACACACACACACACACACACACACACACACACACACACACACACACACACACACACACACACACACACACACACACACACACACACACACACACACACATACTTTATCTCCTGGGGTTGGAGGTAAAGCAACGTTTTGATTTCACTCACCCAGCACAGCAACCTTCCACGATACCAGCCTAGCACAGGTTCTGGCACAACGCCATGTCTTCCGGCTTCACACACAGGTATGGACACGTACACACAGACATATATATATATATATATATATATATATATATATACACACACAGCTCTGGAAAAAATGAAGAGACCACTGCAAAATTATCAGTTTCTCTGGTTGTACTATTTATAGGTCTGTGTTTGAGTAAAATGTAAATTGTTGTTTTTATTCTAGTATAGCTAGTGGGTGTGAGACACTGTGGCTTGTAGGCCTCTCCAGGTCTCGCACCCGCTGTGAAAATTGGAGAGGGATCGGTGATGATCTGGGGGTGCTTCAGCAAGGCTGGAATTGGGCAGATTTGTCTTTGTGAAGGACACATGAATCAAGCCACGTACAAGGTTGTCCTGGAAGAAAAGAAAGAAAACTTGCTTCCTTCTGCTCTGACAACATTCCCCAACTCTGAGGATTGTTTTTTCCAGCAGGACAATGCTCCATGCCACACAGCCAGGTCAATCAAGGTGTGGATGGAGGACCACCAGATCAAGACCCTGTCATGGCCACCCCAATCTCCAGACCTGAACCCCATTGAAAATCTCTGGAATGTGATCAAGAGGAAGATGGATGGTCACAAGCCATCAAACAAAGCATAGCTGCTTGAATGTTTGCGCCAGGAGAGGCATAAAGTCACCCAACATCAATGTGAAAGACTGGTGGAGAGCATGCCAAGATGCATGAAAGCTGTGATTGAAAATCAGGGTTATTGCACCAAATATTGATTTCTGAACTCTTCCTAAGTTAAAAAAAAATATTTTAAAACTTATTTTCTTATTATTATTTGAGGTCTGACAACACTGCATCTTTTTGTTATTTTGACCAGTTGTCATTTTCTGCAAATACATGTGTAATTTGGGAGAAATGTTGTCACTAGTTTATAGAATAAAACAAAAATGTTCATTTTACCAAGAAACTGAAGATTCATCCCAAAGGTGTTCAATGGGGTTGAGGTCAGGGCTCTGTGCAGGCATGTCAAGTTCTTCCACACCGATCTTGACAAACCATTTCTGTATGGACCTCGCTTTGTGCATGGGAGCATTGTCATGGAACTCGGTAGTGAGTGTTGCAACCGAGGACAGATCGTTTTTTTGTGCTACGCGGTTCAGCACTCGGCGGTCCCGTTCTGTGAGCTTGTGTGGCTTACCAATTGTGGCTGAGCCCTTGTTGCTCTTAGATGTTTCCACTTCATAATAATAACACTTACAGTTGAACGGGGCAGCTCTAACAGGGCAGAAATTTGACCAACTGACTTGTTGTGAAGGTGGCATCCTACAACGGTGCCACGTTGAAAGTCATTGAGCTCTTCAGTAAGGCCATTCTATTGCCAATGTTTGTCCATGGAGATTGCATGGCTGTGTGCTCGATTTTATAAACCAGTCAGCAACGTGTGTGGCTGCATTAGCCAAATCCACTAGTTTGAAGAGGTGTCCAGATACTTTTGTATATGTAGTGTGTGTGTGTCGTCTGTGTATGTATATATATGTATATATATATATATATATATATATATATATATATATATATATATATATATATATATATATATATATATATAAAATAATGGGGGTCCTGAATTCAGATAATTTTCTCAAAGCCCTCTAACCAAAACCTAGGATGACCTTTTACACAAAGGTTATGGCCAATACTTCACTTAATTTATCTTAGCAGGCAAAACTAGTTCAGATAACATCATATTGACATCATATCAACCAGTTTGGTCCACGTGATCATTCTATTCTCAACATTGACTAGATGTTGTGTTTGTGAGATGATTATATTATTATATATTAATATATTAATAGATAATGTCTGATTATGTACCTGTATGTCAGGTTCTATTATGGAATTCAAACCTATCTGTCAACTGTTGCAGAAGTCTTCTCCTCAGGATTCCCAAAAAAGGAGACATGCAAAGAAATGTCAGAGCAGCGGAAAGAACGATGCTCCAACATCATGATGCATACAGCTAGCTTACCATATGCGTCAGAGGCAGAGCTGCGGAGCAAGGAGCCCAAAGCAGGGGAATCGGTGGCCAACCGCAACGTGTGTGTTTGTGTGTGTGCGTGCATGAGTCTGTGGGTATTTGTGTGTGTTTGTGTGTGTGTGTGTGTGTGTGTCCATGGAGTGACAGCAGCAGAGACAGAGAGACCAGGATCAAGCGGAACTCTCAGAGACTTACTGATAGTGACAGACGGATGGAGGGAGGAATGGGCTGGGGGGGGCAGAGGAACAGGCAATCTGAAGTCAGTAACTCCCAGAGGTGAACAATCTATCTGCAGCAGGAATACTGATGGTTTCCCTGTTCCCAGATCAGAACTAAAAGAACAGTGGTTTTCTGAAGATCACTGTCTAGGGCTGCATCTGAAATGGCACCCTATCCTCTAGTGCACTACTTCTGACTAGGGTCCATAGGAATCTGGTAAAACGTAGTGCACTCTATATGGAGCATTGATTGATTTTTAATAAGGGGTGTAGCGTAGTTACTTGGGACGGCAGGGTAGCCTAGTGGTTAGAGTGTTGGACTAATAACTGAAAAGGTTGCAAGTTCAAATCCCTGTGCTGACAAGGTACAAATCTGTCGTTCTGCCCCTGAACAAGGCAGTTAACCCACTGTTCCTAGGCCGTCATTGAAAATAAGAATTTGTTCTTAACTGACTTGCCTAGTTAAATAAAGGTCAAATAAATATCAGAATTATCCAAATAATTTAATTCACAGCATGTGTGACATTCCAGACTAACTATGCAGATGTAGAGGTATCAAGAAAGCATGGACGCAAAAGTCGACCTCCGTCCAGTCACTGTTACTAGCCAGCTACCACCTGGCACTCTATCCTGCACCCTACGGACTGTTGCCCTATGTACATAGTCATTGAACACGGGTCACTTTAATAATGTTTATGTACAGTTTTATCGTCTTCATATGTATATACAGTATTCTAGTCAAGGCTCATCCTATATAACTACTGCTGTACACACCTTTTATATTCTTATATACTGCCAATACTGTCTACACACCATCATATACATATATATTTATATTCTGGACTCTGATGTGGTTCGTTCTGAGGAGATTTGTGTGTATTGTTTGGTATTACTGCACCGTTGAAGCTAGAAACACAAGCATTTAGCAAGGTATTACTGCACTGTGGAAGCTAGAAACACAAGCATTTAGCTAGGTATTACTGCACTGTTGAAGCTAGAAACACAAGCATTTAGCTAGGTATTACTGCACGGTTGAAGCTAGAAACACAAGCATTTAGCTTGGTATTACTGCACTGTTTAAGCTAGAAACACAAGCATTTAGCTAGGTATTTCTGCACTGTTGAAGCTGGAAACACAAGCATTTAGCTAGGTATTACTGCACTGTTGAAGCTAGAAACACAAGCATTTAGCTAGGTATTACTGCACCGTTGAAGCGAGAAACACAAGCATTTAGCTAGGTATTACTGCACTGTTGAAGCTAGAAACACAAGCATTTAGCTAGGTATTACTGCACCGTTGAGCGAGAAACACAAGCATTTAGCTAGGTATTACTGCACCGTTGAGCTAGAAACACAAGCATTTAGCTAGGTATTACTGCACCGTTGAGCTAGAAACACAAGCATTTAGCTAGGTATTACTGCACCATTGAGCTAGAAACACAAGCATTTAGCTAGGTATTACTGCACCGTTGAGCTAGAAACACAAGCATTTAGCTAGGTATTACTGCACCATTGAGCTAGAAACACAAGCATTTAGCTAGGTATTACTGCACCGTTGAGCTAGAAACACAAGCATTTAGCTAGGTATTACTGCACCATTGAGCTAGAAACACAAGCATTTAGCTAGGTATTACTGCACCGTTGAGCTAGAAACACAAGCATTTAGCTAGGTATTACTGCACCATTGAAGCTAGAAACACAAGCATTTAGCTAGGTATTACTGCACCGTTGAGCTAGAAACACAAGCATTTAGCTAGGTATTACTGCACCGTTGAGCTAGAAACACAAGCATTTAGCTAGGTATTACTGCACCGTTGAGCTAGAAACACAAGCATTTAGCTAGGTATTACTGCACCGTTGAAGCTAGAAACACAAGCATTTCCCTGCACCTGTGACAACATCTGTAAAATATCTGTACACGACCAATAACATAGATCATGTAGCTGACTGTTTATTTCATTTAACTTTTGATTGATCTGTCAGAACTGGTGGAGTTTCTCATGAGAGGTAATTATGGGATGCTTTTTAATTTAACATCAGTAAAAATAGACATGACAATTTCGACACATATTCACCAGACACTCCTACTTGCTCATTCAACAAAAATCAATAACGGCTACATTAGACAGCGTACCAAAGGTTTCATTACATTATAATGATATGGCACATGAGAAGTCACCTTCATGGTAACCAGTGTGTGTTCAGCCTGAGGCCAGTCAATAAGCTAAGCGACACTGCAACAAAAGGACGGTAAGAACAAACCCCACCATGCGATCATCTCCATCACCTCAACCCTCTGAACCTGCCCTGCATGCCGGAGGGTTCTACAGGGTACAATCCAATCTGACTCAGATTACATCCCCCTACATTTATGTTTGAAGCTTTGACTGACAAGAGACTGAAACACGTCCTTTTGAGACTGACATTGTCTTAATATGGACATTGTACAGATATATCTGAAATAAGGAGATTTGTGATTGGTTACTCGTGAAAGGGATGGGGATCATAACACGTACTGTAACAAAACATGTTTCACGTCATTTAGCAGACACTCTTATCCAGAGCAATTTACACGAGCTACTAGGGTTAAGTGCCTTGCTCAAGGGCACATCAAATGAGCCTTGTCAGCTCGAGTATTCAAACCAGCAACCTTTCAGTTACTGGCCCAGCACTCTGACCACTAGGCTACCTGCAGCTGCTATAACACTATACCATCTTAAAAAAAGGGTTCCAAAAGGGTTATTCGGCTGTCCCCATAGAACCTTTTGAAGAACCCTTTTTGGTTCCAGGTAGAACCCTTTTTGGTTCCAGGTACAACCCTTCTGGGTTCAATATAGAACCCTCTGTGGAAAGGGTTTTACATTCGGGTTCCACCTGGAACCAAAAAGGGTTCTACCATGAACCAAAAAGGATTCCTCGAAAGGTTCTATGAGGACAGCCGAAGAACCCTTTTAGGTTCTAGATAGCACACTGGCTGCATAGAATTCCACCAATCCAATAAAACAGCTCATTGCTGCTCTCTCTAGGAAGAGGGTGGAGGAACAAGCCAAGATCATTACTACTAATGCCCTTCATAAGTCAAACATAGCATTTTAGCGCTTTAGACCACCACTCTCGTATAAAATTTAAGTTTTGGAAGTGGTAGACTGTAGAGAGGACTGGAATTGCATGTTTTAATCATGACAGCTTAGCTATAATGCAGAGTACTATAAATTCCATCACAGCTCAATAAGGTTTGAAGGAAGTGTTGACAATCTGGGCACGTGGTGTTGAGATGATGGAATGTTCCTGAGGAGAGAGATTCAACTGGATATGTTTCTGAAGCCCACTCTGTTTGTTCTATTCTCCAGACATTTGGAACTACAGTAAGAATCACACATCTTTGTGAATGGTAAAATGTCAATACAGTCGATACACATCAATACCATCGCTAAACATCAATACAGTCGATAATCATCAATACAGTCGATAAACATCAACACAGTCATTAAACATCAACACAGTCATTAAACATCAACACAGTGGATAAACATCAATACAGTCGATAAACATCAATACAGTCATTAAACATCAACACAGTCATTAAACATCAACACAGTGGATAAACATCAATACAGTCGATAAACATCAATACAGTCATTAAACATCAACACAGTCATTAAACATCAACACAGTGGATAAACATCAATACAGTCGATAAACATCAATACAGTCGATAAACATCAACACAGTAATTAAACATCAACACAGTCATTAAACATCAACACAGTGGATAAACATCAATACAGTCGATAAACATCAATACAGTCATTAAACATTAATATATAATAATATATGCATTTAGCAACATCCAAAGCACACAGTCATGGATAAACATCAATACCCAGTGGCGTAAACATGCTCTACCAACTGAGCTTAAACATTAATATATACATCAACACAGTCATTAAACACAGTCATTAAACATCAACACAGTCGATAAACATCAACACAGTCATTAAACATCAACACAGTCGATAAACATCAACACAGTTGATAAACATCAACACAGTCGATAAACATCAACACAGTTGATAAGCATAAATACAGTCGTTAAACATCAGCAGCCGTTCAACATCAACACAGCCGTTCAACATCAACACAGCCGTTCAACATCAACACAGCCGTTCAACATCAACACAGTCGTTAAACATCACATTCGATAAACATCAATACAGTCGTGCAACATCAGAACAGTTCATAAACATCAATGCAGTCGTTCAACACCAACACAGCCGTTAAACGCCAACCCAGCCGTTAAACATCAACACAGTCGTTCAACGTCACATTCGTTCAACGTCAACACATTCGATAAACATCAATACAGTCGTTAAACATCAATACAGTCGTTAAACATCATCACATTCGATAAACATCAATAGAGTCAACATCAGAACAGTTCATAAACATCAATGCAGTCGTTAAACATCACATTCAAAACATCAATAGAGTCATTAAACATCAACACAGTCGTTAAACATCAATAGAGTCAACATCAGAACAGTTCATAAACATCAACATTCGTTAAACATCACATTCAAACATCAATAGAGTCAACATCAGAACAGTTCATAAACATCAACACAGTCGTTAAACATCATCACATTCGATAAACATCAATAGAGTCAACATCAGAACAGTTCATAAACATCAATGCAGTCAAAAAAACATCAACACAGTCGTTAATCATCAACAGTCGTTATGACGTGTGCACGTGCGTACTTGTTTATGCTCTTGCATAAAGGGAGTGAGGTTGCAGAGAGATGCTCACTACTCTGACCAGACCTCACTAATGGTGTCCCTCAGGGCTTAGTTATAGGCCATCTTCTCTCTATACAACCAGTCACTCGGCTCCATGATATCCTAGCATGGTGTCTCCTAACATTGCTATGTGGATGACACTCAACTACTTTTCTCCTTCCCCCCTTCTGACACCCAGGTGGCGACATGCATCTTTTCGTGTCTGGCAGATATTTTACCTTGGATGTCGTCCCACCACCTCAACCTCCACCTCTACAAAACGGAGCTGCTCTTCTTTCTGTCTAAGGCCTGTCCACTCCAAGACAACTCCTAATCCAGGCCCTTGTTATCTTCTGTCTGCAGTACTGCAACTCTCTGTTGGATGGGCTCCCCGCTTGTGCCATCAAACCCCTGCTACTTATCCAGAACACTGCATCCTGCCTGGTGTTTCGCTTTCCCAAATTCTCCCATATCACACCGCTCATCCACACACTCCACTGGCTTCCAGTTGAAGCTCACATCCACTACGAGATCATGATGCTTGCCAACGGAGCAGCAAGAGGAACTGCCCCTCCCTACCTTCAGGCTCTGCTCAAACCCTACACCCCAAACTGAGTAGTCCTACGGGAGGTCAGCCCATTCCAAGCTCTTCTCTTTCCTGGCACCCCAGTAATGGAACCAGCTTCCCCTGAAGCGAGGACAACAAATGAGCCATTTGTGAACTAACAATGGCACTTGACTCTTTTCCTGACTTTACTGATATTTACTATGACCGTGATGTGTGGTTGTCCCTCCTAGCTATTTAAAGATGAATGAACTAACTAACTGTTAGTCCCTCTGAACAAGAGTGTCTTCTAAAGGACTCAAATGTAAATGTAGTGTGACTGAAGGTGAATGAGGTAATGGATGTCTTATACAGCCACCGTGCCTTAGGAAATGGCTAGAGGGGCAACATTAGGCCGCGTCTCAGAAATGGCACCCTATTCCCTATATAGTGCACTACTTTTGACCAGACCGCTATGAATCTTGGTGTAAATGTAGTGTACTATCTATAGGGAATAGGGTGCCATTTCTGATGCACACTATCTTGCCAAGGATCAGCACCTTGATCGTCAAGGCCTATGAAGTCACATTGCGCCACATTCAATCTCACACTCTGGGCCAGTAATAGAGAATGTCCTATCAGGGCAGCATTAAATTACATATCTTTTAAAAAAAAACATTAATTACGATACCATATGTCATCGGACAGGAATTAATCCAACATCCATTTCCTGGGACTGATTTTCCCGATACTTACAACGTTTTATCGGATTTTAACCTTTTAATATAAATATCATACATAATAATGGTATAGAGACAATGCAGTAATTTGTATTAATCACCTCTCTAAGGGCATCTAACCAGGCTAACGTATAAAGCTATAACATCGTCCATGGTTCAGGACTTTAATAGGTCTGGACATCACATGTCTCTTAGTGGCTTAAAGTGACAGCAGGAATGACACCGGATCCTCTTTATGGCCTATATCACATCACAACTCTTTTGTATCTGTCGCACTACATGACAGTGAACGGGTCAGATCTATTAGAGGGTGTCCACCTCCACTGGGCAGAGTAGTGCTGCCTCAGCTCCTTATAAGGTCATGTAGAGAGACAGTGTGGCACCTTGTGTCATGTTAAATCTCTAAAGTTTTTTCACCCAGAACCCAGATAGGAGGTGATAGCCGTTTGACGAGAGAGAGGGAGAGAGAGAGAGACAGAGAGAGAGAGAGAGAGAGAGAGAGAGAGAGAGAGAGAGAGAGAGAGAGAGAGAGAGAGAGAGAGAGAGAGAGATATGGAGTATACTGAGCATATGACTGTGCGTCATACCATTTTGGTGACACTTTATAACGTCATAACACATTATAACATGGTCATAACCGTATCATAGTATGTCTTAATAACAGCTGACATAACTTGTCGTGACACATATTGTGTTATTTTCTGGCTTGTTATGGCACTTGCACAAGAGTGTCAAAACCCACATTCAAAGAAGTTTCCTTTTGTTTCATCACATGACACTGTCATGAAGCATTATGACCATCCTGTGTCACTTTACTTGGACTAAGAAAAGACACTTTATGAAGCATTATGACAATCCTGTGTCACTTTACTTGGACTAAGAAAAGACACTTTATGAAGCATTATGACCATCCTGTCTCACTTTACTTGGACTAAGAAAAGACACTTTATGAAGCATTATGACCATCCTGTGTCACTTTACTTGAACTAAGAAAATACACTTTATGGCACTTGTCAGGAATCATTATGACCATCCTAATCATAAAAGCCAGATAAACCTATCATGTACATGCCCTTATATCAGTCATCAGTCAAAAAGAGGGTGTCTTGTCCTGATCCTGAAATCTGCTCCTGTATTCATCTCAGTCATCAGCAACAGAGCATTGAGGTAGCTACATCTCTGACATCAATGTGTACGCAACTACAATTATCATTTAATATGGTCAATTTCAGAAAACTTTATATAACATACAAATACTATTGACAAGTAGGTTATGGTGTAATGGAATGTTTTGCCTTGTGTGGTATGTTTTGACACTCTTATGTATCATAACCAGCTATAAATTAACGCAATATATATTTGCGTCATGACAGTGTTATGGACATATTATGGCAGGTTATAGTGCTGTTATGACATATTATGACATGGTTATGACCATTTATGACATGGTTATGACATGGTTATGACCATTTATGACATGGTTATGACCATTTATGACATGGTTATGTTTTTTTCATATGTGCCAGTACCATGCAATGAATAGAGAAATAATCATTAATGATGTAATAACTGATATCAATATTGTTCTTATTTGACATTTGACTGACTACCGATATGGATCCTAACATGTGGAAAGGGAGACATAGCCATGGTAGTAGAGGTATTATAGTATGGCCAGGTATTTTATTTATTTAAGAAAATACTGTCATTGACAAACGGATGTCAGGTTATCAATGACAGGCCAGGTCAGAGCCAGGTTAACTATCAGGCCAGGTCAGCTATCAGGCCAGGTCAGAACTAGGTCAGCTATCAGAACCAGGTCAGCTATTAGAGCCAGGTCAGCTATCAGGCCAGGTCAGAACTAGGTCAGCTATCAGAGCCAGGTCAACTATCAGAGCCAGGTCAACTATCAGGCCAGGTCAGCTATCAGAGCCAGGTTAACTATCAGGCAAGGTCAGCTATCAGGACAGGTCAGAACCAGGTCAGCTATCAGAGCAAGGTCAACTATCAGGCCAGGTCAGCTATCAGGCCAGGTCAGAACTAGGTCAGCTATCAGAGCCAGGTCAGCTATCAGGCCAGGTCAGCTATCAGGCCAGGTCAGAACTAGGTCAGCTATCAGAGCCAGGTCAGCTATCAGGCCAGGTCAGCTATCAGGCCAGGTCAGAACTAGGTCAGCTATCAGAGCCAGGTCAGCTATCAGGCCAGGTCAGAACCATGTCAGCTATCAGGCCAGGTCAGAACCTGGTCTGCTATCAGAGCCAGGTTAACTATCAGGCCAGGTCAGCTATCAGGCCAGGTCAGAACTAGGTCAGCTATCAGAACCAGGTCAGCTATCAGAGCCAGGTCAGCTATCAGGCCAGGTCAGCTATCAGGCCAGGTCAGAACTAGGTCAGCTATCAGAGCCAGGTCAACTATCAGAGCCAGGTCAACTATCAGGCCAGGTCAGCTATCAGAGCCAGGTTAACTATCAGGCCAGGTCAACTATCAGGCCAGGTCAGAGCCAGGTCAGCTATCAGGGCCAGGTCAGCTATCAGAGCCAGGTCAGCTATCAGAGCCAGGTCAGCTATCAGAACCAGGTCAGGTCAACTATCAGGCCAGGTCAGAACTAGGTCAACTATCAGGCCAGGTCAACTATCAGGCCAGGTCAGAACCAGGTCAGCTATCAGGCCAGGTCAGAACTAGGTCAGCTATCAGACCAGGTTAACTATCAGGCCAGGTCAGAACCAGGTCAGCTATCATGCCAGGTCAGAACTAGGTCAGCTATCAGGCCAGGTCAGAAGCAGGTCAGCTATCAGGCCAGGTCAGAACTAGGTCAGCTATCAGGCCAGGTCAAGTATCAGGCCAGGTCAGAGCCAGGTCAAATATCAGGCCAGGTCAGCTATCAGGCCAGGTCAGAGCCAGGTCAACTATCAGGCCAGGTCAGCTATCAAGCCAGGTCAGAGCCAGGTCAACCATCAGGCCAGGTCAGAGCCAGGTCAACTATCAGGCCAGGTCAGAACTAGGTCAGCTATCATGCCAGGTCACAGCCAGGTCAACTACCAGGCCAGGTCAGAACCAGGTCAGCTATCAGGCCAGGTCAGAACTAGGTCAGCTATCAGGCCAGGTCAAGTATCAGGCCAGGTCAGCTATCAGGCCAGGTCAGAGCCAGGTCAACTAGCAGGCCGGTCAGCTATCAAGCCAGGTCAGAGCCAGGTCAACCATCAGGCCAGGTCAGAGCCAGGTCAACTATCAGGCCAGGTCAGAGCCAGGTCAACTATCAGGCCAGGTCCACTATCAGAGCCAGGTCAACTCTCAGGCCAGGTCAGCTATCAGGCCAGGTCAGAGCCAGGTCAGCTATCAAGCCAGGTCAGAGCCAGGACAGCTATCAGGCCAGGTCAACTATCAGGCCAGGTCAGAGCCAGATCAGCTATCAGGCCAGGTCAGAGCCAGGTCAACTATCAGGCCAGGTCAGCTAGGAGGCAAGGTCAGAGCCAGGTCAACTATCAGGCCAGGTCAGAGCCAGGTCAGCTATCAGGCCAGGTCAGCTATCAGGCCAAGTCAACTATCAGAGCCAGGTCAACTATCAGGCCAGGTCAGAGCCAGGACACCTATCAGGCCAGGTCAGCTATCAGGCCAGGTCAGAGCCAGGTCAACTATCAGGCAAGGTCAGAGCCAGGTCAACTATCAGGCCAGGTCAGAGCCAGGTCAACTATCAGGCCAGGCCAGGTCAGAGCCAGGTCAGCTATCAGGCCAGGTCAGAGCCAGCTGCTGCTGTTGTAGCACAGGACTGTACTGTACTCAGTCTAACTGACAGATACAGGCTTACTGACACAGATGGGCCCAGAAGATCAAAGAGTGACAGATGAAAGAGGGAGAGAGAGAAAGAGGGAGCAAGAGAGAGAGAGAGGGCAAAGGAGAGAGGGAGAGAGAGACAGTGAGCAAGAAAGAGGGAGAGAGGGAGCGGGAGGGAGGGAGGGAAGGGAGAGAGAGATGGGGGGGGCGAGATAGATAGGGAGGGAGCAAGAGAGAGGGAGAGGGAGCAAGAGAGAGGGGGAGAGAGAGAGGGGGAGAGAGAGGGGGGGTAGAGAGACTGAGAGCAAGATAGATCCATGGTGGAGAATGTTTCACTTCATCAGCATGAGATGCCTCACCACCACCACCACCACCTGTCCAGCACCATTACCCCATGGCACAGCGGAGAGGAGAGGCACAGCAATAGACAGCCCACTCATTCATACTGTGGGCCCTAATACAGAAACCACACTGATCCAGCTTACTAACTAACTCAACCAGCCTGGGTTTTAACGGCACTGCCATTCTTTAGGCCCCGATACAGATAAACCATATGGGCCTAATGATCCAGCTTGCTAACTTATTGTTTTGTACAGTTCTTCCTCTACCTCACACCACGAGGTGCTGCCGGAGGCTGGGAGATGTGGCGTTAAATAATAACACAATCCATCCCACCTTAAAGACGCTCCAGAGGCAAAGGAGCTCATTTGCTAGAAATTACACAAATTAGCCAGAGGTGAGTTTTAATGTGTTTTTCCACTCCTCTTCTCCATCTCCATTCAGACAGCGATGATGGAGCTAAGGAAGGCAGGAAGACAGCGATGATGGAGCTAAGGAATTGATAGAGGAATTCTAAATTCCTGTATGTTTTATTGCCAAAATCAATTCGCACTAATTTCTAATTCATTAATGAGTTGTAAGTTCATTAATTAAGCATGAAGTAGATTGAGACCAGTCTTAAAAGCCAAAGGTAAACAGCGTTTATTACAAGAGAGTACTAAATGCATACACATATTTCCACAGGTTATAAACTGAAAATGACGTCAGCGTTTTCCAAACGTTCTATTTCACAAGCAGAGGGGCCCCCTAGCTCTTGAGCCTTCGCGTTATCAGCACGAAGTCAAGGCCAGTCAATATAAATCAACATTCTCGACAATCTGGAGATGGCCCGTTCCCACCACCTGGAGATTTGTACAACTGAATGAACTAAGGAACAGACCTTCATTGTTACTAAACTCCTGACTACATTATATACAATTGGGAAAGGGAGCAAGAGAGAAAATTCACATGTACAGTACATTATAGCATTTGGACTAGTCAGTTCTGATTGGAATGTATACATAATTAGTCATTTCAACCATCATTTCCTCTATCAGGAATGCAGGAAGACAGCAGTGATGGAGCTAAGGAATGCAGGAAGACAGCGATGATGGAGGTAAGGAAGGCAGGAAGGCAGCAGTGATGGAGCTAAGGAATGCGGGAAGACAGCGATGATGGAGGTAAGGAAGGCAGGAAGGCAGCAGTGATGGAGCTAAGGAATGCAGGAAGACAGCGATGATAGAGCTAAGGAAGGCAGGAAGACAGCAGTGATGGAGCTAAGGAAGGCAGGAAGACAGCGATGATAGAGCTAAGGAATGCAGGAAGACAGCAGTGATGGAGCTAAGGAATGCAGGAAGACAGCGATGATGGAGCTAAGGAATGCAGGAAGACAGCGATGATGGAGCTAAGGAAGGCAGGAAGACAGCGATGATGGAGCTAAGGAAGGCAGGAAGACAGCAGTGATGGAGCTAAGGAAGGCAGGAAGACAGCGATGATGGAGCTAAGGAATGCAGGAAGACAGCAGTGATGGAGCTAAGGAATGCAGGAAGACAGCGATGATGGAGCTAAGGAAGGCAGGAAGACAGCAGTGATGGAGCTAAGGAAGGCAGGAAGACAGCAGTGATGGAGCTAAGGAAGGCAGGAAGACAGCAGTGATGGAGCTAAGGAAGGCAGGAAGACAGCAGTGATGGAGCTAAGGAAGGCAGGAAGACAGCGATGATGGAGCTAAGGAAGGCAGGAAGACAGCAGTGATGGAGCTAAGGAAGGCAGGAAGACAGCAGTGATGGAGCTAAGGAAGGCAGGAAGACAGCGATGATGGAGCTAAGGAAGGCAGGAAGACAGCAGTGATGGAGCTAAGGAAGGCTGGAAGACAGAAGTGATGGAGCTAAGGAAGGCAGGAAGACAGCAGTGATGGAGCTAAGGAATGCAGGAAGACAGTGATGATGGAGCTAAGGAAGGCAGGAAGGCAGCAGTGATGGAGCTAAGGAATGCGGGAAGACAGCGATGATGGAGCTAAGGAAGGCTGTAGTGATGGAGCTAAGGAAGGCAGGAAGGCAGCAGTGATGGAGCTAAGGAAGGCTGTAGTGATGGAGCTAAGGAAGGCAGGAAGGCAGCAGTGATGGAGCTAAGGATGGCAGGAAAGCAGCAGTGATGGAGCTAAAGAAGGCAGGAAGGCAGCAGTGATGGAGCTAAGGAAGGTAGGAAGGCAGTGATGGAGCAAAGGAAGGCAGGAAGGTTGCAGTGATGGAGCAAAGGAAGGCAGAAAGGCAGCAGTGATGGAGCTAAGGAAGGCAGGGAGGCAGCAGTGATGGAGCTAAGGAAGGCAGGGAGGCAGCAGTGATGGAGCTAAGGAAGGCAGGAAGGTAGCAGTGATGGAGCTAAGGAAGGCAGGAAGGCAGCAGTGATGGAGCTAAGGAAGGCAGCAGTGATGGAGCTAAGGGAGACAGGAAGGTAGCAGTGATGGAGCTAAGGAAGGCAGGAAGGTAGCAGTGATGGAGCTAAGGAAGGCAGGAAGGCAGCATTGATGGTGCTAAGGAAGGCAGCAGTGATGGAGCTAAGGGAGACAGGAAGGTAGCAGTGATGGAGCTAAGGAAGGCAGGAAGGTAGCAGTGATGGAGCTAAAGAAGGCAGGAAGGCAGCAGTGATGGAGCTAAGGTAGGCAGGAAGGAAGCAGTGATGGAGTTAAGGAAGGCAGCAGTAATGGAGCTAAAGATGGCAGCAGTGATGGAGCTAAGGAAGACAGGAAGGCAGCAGTAATGGAGCTAAGGAAGACAGGAAGGCAGCAGTAATGGAGCTAAGGAAGGCAGCAGTGATGGAGCTAAAGATGGCAGCAGTGATGGAGCTAAGGAAGACAGGAAGGCAGCAGTAATGGAGCTAAGGAAGACAGGAAGGCAGCAGTAATGGAGCTAAGGAAGGCAGCAGTGATGGAGCAAAGGAAGCCAGGAAGGCAGCAGTGATGGAGCAAAGGAAGGCAGCAGTGATGGAGCTAAGGAAGACAGGAAGGCAGCAGAAATGGAGCAAAGGAAGCCAGGAAGGCAGCAGTGATGGAGCAAAGGAAGGCAGCAGTGATGGAGCTAAGGAAGACAGGAAGGCAGCAGTAATGGAGCTAAGGAAGACAGGAAGGCAGCAGTAATGGAGCTAAGGAAGGCAGCAGTGATGGAGCAAAGGAAGGCAGGAAGGCAGCAGTGATGGAGCTAAGGAAGGCAGTAGTGATGGAGCAAAGGAAGGCAGGAAGGCAGCAGTGATGGAGCAAAGGAAGGCAGGAAGGCAGCAGTGATGGAGCAAAGGAAGGCAGGAAGGTAGCAGTGATGGAGCAAAGGAAGGCAAGAAGGCAGCAGTGATGGAGCAAAGGAAGGCAGGAAGGCAGCAGTGATGGAGCAAAGGAAGGCAGGAAGGCAGCAGTGATGGAGCTAAGGAAGGCAGGAAGGCAGCAGTGATGGAGCAAAGGAAGCCAGGAAGGTTGCAGTGATGGAGCTAAGGAAGGCAGGAAGGCAGCAGTGATGGAGCTAAGGAAGGCAGGAAGGCAGCAGTGATGGAGCAAAGGAAGCCAGGAAGGTTACAGTGATGGAGCTAAGGAAGGCAGGAAGGCAGCAGTGATGGAGCTAAGGAAGGCAGGAAGGCAGCAGTGATGGAGCAAAGGAAGGCAGGAAGGCAGCAGTGATGGAGCTAAGGAAGGCAGGAAGGCAGCAGTGATGGAGCTAAGGAAGGCAGGAAGGCAGCAGTGATGGAGCTAAGGAAGGTTGCAGTGATGGAGCTAAGGAAGGCAGCAGTGATGGAGCAAAGGAAGGCAGGAAGGCAGCAGTGATGGAGCAAAGGAAGGCAGCAGTGATGGAGCAAAGGAAGGCAGGAAGGCAGCAGTGATGGAGCAAAGGAAGGCAGGAAGGCAGCAGTGATGGAGCAAAGGAAGGCAGGAAGGCAGCAGTGATGGAGCTAAGGAAGGCAGGAAGGCAGCAGTGATGGAGCTAAGGAAGGCAGGAAGGCAGCAGTGATGGAGCTAAGGAAGGTTGCAGTGATGGAGCTAAGGAAGGCAGGAAGGCAGCATTGATGGCGCTAAGGAAGGCAGCAATGAAGGAGCTAAGGAAGACAGGAAGGTAGCAGTGATGGAGCTAAGGGAGGCAGGAAGGCAGCAGTGATGGAGCTAAGGAAGGCAGGAAGGAAGCAGTGATGGAGTTAAGGAAGGCAGCAGTAATGGAGCTAAAGATGGCAGCAGTGATGGAGCTAAGGAAGGCAGGAAGGAAGCAGTGATGGAGTTAAGGAAGGCAGCAGTAATGGAGCTAAAGATGGCAGCAGTGATGGAGCTAAGGAAGGCAGGAAGGAAGCAGTGATGGAGTTAAGGAAGGCAGCAGTAATGGAGCTAAAGATGGCAGCAGTGATGGAGCTAAGGAAGACAGGAAGGCAGCAGTAATGGAGCTAAGGAAGACAGGAAGGCAGCAGTAATGGAGCTAAAGATGGCAGCAGTGATGGAGCTAAGGAAGACAGGAAGGAAGCAGTAATGGAGCTAAGGAAGACAGGAAGGCAGCAGTGATGGAGCTTAGGGAGGCAGGAAGGCAGCAGTGTTGGAGCTAAGGAAGGCAGGAAGGCAGCAGTGATGGAGCTAAGGAAGGCAGGAAGGCAGCAGTGATGGAGCTTAGGGAGGCAGGAAGGCATTCTTAGAGCACATTAAGGTTGGTGTCGATGTTAAATGCTGGCTTGGCCGCTATGCTATGGGGGTATTGGAAGTTTAGTGAGCCAGACAGAATGAGACACACACACAAACATGTACACACACACACAGTGTTGTCCAGCGTCGTGTAGCCAGAGCCAGCCAGGCTGCAGGCAGTCCCGGCTGCAGTACAGTACAGCACTAGGTATCTATCTGCCTGGTGAGATTGGTAATGAGTGTTAAGCAGTGCTACACAGTGTTTGCCTACAGCTATGAGAGCTAATGGCATCTGGAGAAACGATAGATAGTGATGGATATCTCTCTGTACTCTGTATGAGAGCCTGCTCATATAATCCTTGTGAACCTCTCTGTTTGCCTTTAGCCTTTATGAGTTGCAGGTGCGTCTGCATGTTTCTACCTGCAGAGAGAGAGAGAGAGAGAGAGAGAGTGGTGGGAAGGTCTAGTGTACTGGACCATTTTAATAGTTTATTTCCAAAACGCTATATCCACCCATTTTTCAACATTGTGTTTTTTCATCAGAAATGATTCCTTATGGGTACGTTCATGTGTGATTTAATTAATAGATTTTACATGTGTATGAAAATGTTTTTTTTTGCTAAATGCTATATATCTTTTGTTAACTGGAATGAGATATTCATATCCTGTATATTTGACTGTGATTTGTGAGTGTCTCACCTAGCGATCTTAAGATGAACGTACTTACTACGTCACTCTGGAAAAGAGCATCTGATAAATTACTAAAATGTCAAATATAAGTGTTTTACATAAGAATCTCATATTACTGTATTGAAAAAAGTTTAAACATTTTTTTTAAGTATTGATGTCATTAATGTAAAATCATTTGTAAAGTTCTTCATTAAAAAAAAGTAGTTATTTTTCATATTTGACTGTGTAGAATTTAGCAGTACTACTTAATTCTCTGAGAGTGTGGCAGATATTTAACGTGATTTTTTGTTTCTCTGAAATGAAACCATCAAATGATCGATTTTATACAAATACATGTCTTTCATTGAACAACCCCATACCATAATTAGTTAGTGAAAACAAAACAATCTCTTTCCCAACAATAAAAGCTGATCTACCAACATTTCTGAAAATGGATACAGTGCATTTGGAAAGTATTCAGACCCCTTGACTTTTTCCATATTTTGTTAGGGTACAGCCTTATTCTAAAATTGATTCATTATTTTTCTTCGCTCATCAAAAGGCACACACCTGTCTATATAAGGTCCCACAGTTGACAGTGCATGTCAGAGCAAAAACTAAGCTATGAGGGTGAAAGAATTGTCAGTAGAGCTCAGTGACAGAATTGTGTCGAGGCACAGATCTGGGGAAGGTTACCAAAAAATGTCTCCAGCACTGAAGGTCCCCAAGCACAAAGTGGCCTCCATCATTCTTAAATTGAAGAAGTTTGGAACCACCAAGACTCTTCCTAGAGCTGGCTGCCCGGCCTAACTGAGCAATCGGGGGCGAGGGGCCTTGGTCAGGGAGGTGACCAAGAACTTGATGGTCACTCTGACAGAGCTCCAGAGTTCATCTGTGGAGATGGGAGAACCTTCCTGAAGGACAACCATCTCTGCAGAACTTCACCAGTAAAGCCTCAATGGTAGAGTGGCCAGACGGAAGCCACTCCTCAGGAAAAGGTCCTCTGGCCTGATGGTGGTGGCAGCATCATGCTGTGGGGAAGTTTTTCAGCGGTAGGGACTGGGAGACTAGTCAGGATCGAGGGCAATATGAACAGAGCAAAGTACAGAGAGACCCATGACTAAATCCTGCTCCAGAGCTCATGACCTCAGACTGGGGCAAAGGTTTACCTTCCAACAGGACAATGACCCTAAGCACACAGCCAAGTCTCTAAATGTCCTTGAGTGGCCCAGCCAGAGCCCTGACTTGAACCCGATCAAACATCTCTGGAGAGACCTGAAAATAGCTGTGCAGCGACACTCCCCACCCAACCTGATAGAGCTTGAGAGGATCTGCAGAGAAGAATAGGAGAAACTCTCCAAATACATGTGTGCCAAGCTTGTAGCGTCATACCCAAGAAGACTTGATGCTGTAATCGCTGCCAAATGTGCTTCAACAAAGTACTGAGTAAAGGGTCTGAATATTTATGTAAATGGGATATTTCAGTTTCTAAAAAACTGTTTTTGCTTTGTCATTATCCAGTATTATGTGTAGATTGATGAGGGGGGAAAAACAATTTAATACATTTTAGAATAAGGCCGAAAAGCAACAAAATGTGGAAAGGTCAAGTGGTCTGAATACTTCGAATGCACAGTATATTGCATTTTGCAATGGAGCTCTTAATTTACAATGTAATAATAATAATAATAATAATATATGCCATTTAGCAGACACTTTTATCCAAAGCGACTTACAGTCATGTGTGCATACATTCTACGTATGGGTGGTCCCGGGAATCGAACCCACTACCCTGGCGTTACAAGCGCCATGCTCTACCAACTGAGCTACAGAAGGACCACGTACATTGACATTCTACTACTGTCACACCCTGATCTGTTTCTCCTGTTCCTGTGATTGTCTCCACCCCCTACAGGTGTCGCTTATTTTCCCCAGTGTATTTATCCCTGTGTTTCCTGTCTCTCTGTGCCAATTTGTCTTGTATGTTTAGTCAAGTCAACCAGCGTGTTTTCCCCTGTACTCCTTTTCTATTCTCTTTTTGATAGTCCTCCCGGTTCTGACCCCTGCCTGACTCTGGACTACTTTCCTGCCTGCCTGATCATCCTGCCTGCCCTGACCTTGACTCTGCCAGCCCTTCGCTACCTATTGGACTCTGATCTGGTTTTGACCTTTTTGCCTGTCCACGACCATTCTCTTGCCCCTATGAATGAATAAACATTGTAAGACTCCAACCATCTGCCTCCTGGGTCTGCATCTGGGTTTCTCCTTGTGCCTTGATAACTACAAATATCTGTGTTTTTATTATTACCCTTATCTGACCTATGATTTCTACAATAAAATAAAAATATAGGATATGGGAGGGAATATCCATATACATGTACGTATGTAGAAACATGGCATATTTTGGGGCTGGTATGTGGATAACACATGGGATTGTAGTTCGAAGCTGGATCATCTCCACATGAAAAAATCTAGCAGAAACGTTGTTGACAACTCCACTTGTGAAACTGTCATTTCTTTTAATAATTTATGTTTTCTTTGTGCTTGTAACATACAGTATCTAGTGGCTTACGGCATCATGAAACATAATGAGAAATCATAAAACATGGAAATTAATGTCTAATCCTACTCTGTGGTTGGTTGAGTAGGGAGGTGTGTGTGTGTGTGTGTGTGTGTGTGTGTGTGTGTGTGTGTGTGTGTGTGTGTGTGTGTGTGTGTGTGTGTGTGTGTGTGTGTGTGTGTGTGTGTGTGTGTGTGTGTGTGTGTGTGTGTGTGTGTGTGTGTCATCGACAGAAATTCTGGGAGAGTCCATGACAGATGTGGCGAAGGCTCTTTGGAACCAGGCTGTGTCAGATGACACAAGATCGAATGGTCAAGAGACCCTCATGGCTGTTTCCACTACATTCACCATAAAGAAAAATGACCTCTGCACCAATAGCCATTGATTTTTTTCTCATTACATTTTCGTTGGAAAATTATTAGGAGTTCCAGTGGACCTTAAAAATATTTTCTAGATTGAATTACTACTGTCATATACAGTATATATATTGTCATTTAGCAGATGCTCTTGTCCCAAGCAACTAGGGTTAAGAGCCTTGCCCAAGGACACATCAACAGATGTTTCACCCAGGAAGATATTCAGCTTGGATATTTGAACCAGCACACTCGGTTACTGGCCAAACTCTCTTAACAGCTAGCTAGGCTACCTGCATTTCTAGTTATTGTGTACACGTTTTCCATGGCTACTTTCCCATTGTGAATCTAATCGGATAGAAATGGACTTGGCTCCTGATTTTAAGCGAAAACACCATTGTGAGTGTTTGTGCAATACATCCTTAAAAACCTCTGAAGCCTCTGTGTTGGTGTCTATTCTCTTCATTTTGGAAAATATTGTGTGATCAGATGCATACATTGCTGTGTTTTTAATCGACTGCTCTAGAAAATAAAAGGTGATGATGTGTTTTCATCACCTCGAGGTGAGAAAGGGCAGGTGTGAAACAGGTTCTCTCTCTTCAGGCTGTCCACCATACTGCTGCAGATAATATTTGAAAAATAAGCAGATATAACTGAGGCCAAGGCCTCCTGATATTGCTCAGTGTGTAGTTCATTATTTTCTAAATCGATTCGCCCCCATTTTGCCTCTAGCACTGGCGTATTGGGGTTTCTGCAGGACTGAGGCTGAGACAAACAGATCTAGTGTACTGCAAACAAGAACAAAGATGGTTGAGCATATGTGCTCATACTGGGTCATGTACTCATACTGGGTCATATGTGGCTCATGCTGGGTTATATGTGGCTCATGCTGGGTTAAATACAGTTTCTGTGACATCATGGTTCAGCTACAGAGATATGAGTAACTCCTTCAGGTCATCAATGATTACGTATCAATATTTGAAACATGATTTTGACAGACAACGAGCTGAATATTCATTATAGCCGTTTACTGTTTGCCTGACGACTTATCCTGAAAATCCCGCTGCTCTATGATCGCTCCATACATTCAGTCTGAAACTGCCATCCTAGAAGTAGTTTGTGCTGTTGTAAAGGTGAGGGGCGTTGTACAGAACAAATTAATCAGCGATTGGATAGTATCTAACCAATCAGAGTATCAAAGCCAATAATGTGATTCATGATTTGTGTAGGCCGGCTCTGGCCCAACCCATCGGTTTTCTGGGACTAATCAGAACGGTCAGAATGTGTTTGGATACTAGAAGAGGTCGTTAGACGAAAGCAAATCCAGACACATGGTGGAGAAGAAATGCTAGTGGGCGTGGCGGAGGTGCAAAAGCAAGCTTTTTCAAACAGAAATTTGCATCCTGTAGTACTAACTCAAAAAAATTCTGGGACACTGTAAAGTCCATGGAGAATAAGAGCACCTCCTCCCAGCTGCCCACTGCTCTGAGGCTAGGAAACACTGTCACCACCGATAAATCCACTATAATTGAGAATTTCAATTATAACGACACCATTCTGTATACTTCTGGCCCCTCATTGGACACTGAGTTAACTAACCTCCAGACGAGCTTCAATGGCATACAACTCTCCTTCCGTGACCTCCAACTGCTCTTAAACGCAAGTAAAACTAAATGCATGCTACTCAATCGATCACTGCCCGCACCTGCTCGCCCGTCCAGCATCACTGCTCTGGACAGCTCTGACTTAGAATACCTGGGTGTCTGGTTAGACTGTAAACTCTCCTTCCAGACTCACATTAAGCATCTCCAATCAAAAATTAAATCTAGAATCGGCTTCCTATATCGCAACAAAGCATCCTTCACTCATGCTGCCAAACATACCCTCGTAAAACTGACCATCCTACCGATCCTCGACTTCGGTGATGTCATCTATAAAATAGCCTCCAACACTCTACTCAACAAACTGGATGCAGTCTATCACAGTGCCATCCATTTTGTCACCAAAGCCCCATACACTACCCATCATTGCGACCTGTACGCTCTCGTTGGCTGGCCCTCGCTTCATACTCGTCGCCACTGGCTACAGGTTATCTACCAGTCTCTGCTTGGTAAAGCCCCGACTTATCTCAGCTCACTGGTCACCATAGCAGCACCCACTCGTAGCACGCACTCCAGCGGGTATATCTCTCTGGTCACCCCCAAAGCCAATTCCTCCTTTGGTCGTCTTTCCTTCCAGTTCTCTGCTGCCCATGACTGGAACGAATTGCAAAAATCTCTGAAGCTGGAGACTCACATCTCCCTCACCAGCTGTCAGAGCAGCTTACAGTACATATCACTGCACCTGTACATAGCCCACCTGTACCTCATCCCCATACTGGTATTTATTTATTTATTTTGCTCCTTTGCACCCCAGTATCTCTACCTGCATATTCATCTTCTGCCGATCTACCATTCCAGTGTTTAATTGCTATATTGTAATTACTTCGCCACCATGGCCTATTTATTTTCTTAACTTACCTCATTTGAACTCACTGTATATAGACTTTTTGTTTTCTTTCTTCTACTGTATTATTGACTGTATGTTTGTTTTACTCCATGTGTAACTCTGTGTTGTTGTATGTGTCGAATTGCTTTGCTTTATCTTGGCCAGGTCGCAGTTGCAAATGAGAACTTGTTCTCAACTAGCCTACCTGGTTAAATAAAGGTGTTCTCAACTAGCCTACCTGGTTAAATAAAGGTGTTCTCAACTAGCCTACCTGGTTAAATAAAGGTGTTCTCAACTAGCCTACCTGGTTAAATAAAGGTGTTCTCAACTAGCCTACCTGGTTAAATAAAGGTGTTCTCAACTAGCCTACCTGGTTAAATAAAGGTGTTCTCAACTAGCCTACCTGGTTAAATAAAGGTGTTCTCAACTAGCCTACCTGGTTAAATAAAGGTGTTCTCAACTAGCCTACCTGGTTAAATAAAGGTGAAATAAATAAATGTAAAAAAAATAAAAGGGCTCGTAAGTAAGCATTTCCCGATACCTGTTATATTTGACGCATCTGACTAAGAACATTTTATTTGATTTAAAATTTGATTTGATTTGATTTTGGGTCCCCAGGACCAAGATTGAGAACCAATGACGACAGGGATGCTGCTGTTTCCTTTCCAACTACTGAGTCAACTAACTAGTGAGTCCTTTAATGCAAACAAAAACATCAAATATTTGAACATGTATTTCAATAATACATCAGCAGAACAAGCAGGGTTGGATTGATATTCCCCCTGTACTCTGTTTCTCTGAACGTGAAGAAAAAGTCAATTAATTGTTGTTGAACATTGCATTTAATTTGATATTGGTAAATCTATTCAGCATTTTCTCCGATTTAACACGGTCTCTGCATGTTCCCAGGATGATTCCCCTGCATACCAGTAACCGTACTGTAGTTACAACTGCCCTGCAATAAAATGATAATCTGAAGCTCACACCCACCCACATTTCCATGGAGATCTCCCCCACTGCTAGTGATATCACTTACACCACACGCACCTGAATCTACACTTATGCCTTAACACAACATACCCACCGGCCTCAAAAACAATCATTAGAAACTATTTATTATGAGATGAAATACGTCCTCTATGTCTGTTGTCTTTCAAGTCGAAGCTCCCCGTCCCTATTCTCCCTTCTTTCTTTAATATTTCACAAGTCTCTGGAAAAAAAGTCCTCACCAACACCTCATTGAGATGGAGATTTACTAAACCCAACAAACCAGATTATCAATGCTCCCGCTCGTCTTTAAGAAGCGATGGGGTTTTAATTTGTACAAATCATGATGTGATTTTTCTTTCTTTCCATCCCTTTAAGAAATAGCAGGGTTTTGCGAATTAATTAGCTGGCATTTATATAAAAATAGGTTTTGTGTGACATCTGGTGTGGTTGTAAGTGTTAATGAGTTCTATTCAGTACGATATGCATCTGTTGACTGGGGCTGTCTGATATGACAGCCCTGTGATGATCTCAGACGTAGCCAGGGTGGAAGGGAGGAGAGAGGGAGGAGAAAGGGATGGGTGGTAATGGATGGTGAGAGTTCACTCGTTCTTTTGGGCAAATAGCATGTTGTCAGAATGAGGGCCTTTGACTCCCAAAATATCACTGTACGAATAGAGGATGAGCTAAATGATTCTCCAAGGACATAAATTGAATAATAATTTCAACAGATTGCTAGACAGGCTGTAGGCCTCTGCTCTGTGATGTGGTGTGTTTTGTTAAGTTCCTCTTCTACAAAATGCCAAGCAGCTTCAGGAATGTGATGGGAGCCTGCATACTGTCTGTTTCATTAACACACAATACAAACATGTTACATATGTAAATCAATTAGCTTAAACCGGAAAAAAATACATGTGTACTTTTTTTATTTATTGACTGTTGATGTCTATTTTACACGGGCTCAGTTCATGGTTACGGTGTCCATATTAGGAGAGCCAAAGTCCTGCCGAGATTGAGGCTGTCTTAATATGGACACCATACACGGTGTTGTTCCTACTGTTTATTCCTGGATGAGTCAAACTAGCAGATCTGTGTTAGAAGTCTTTATTAGCTATTAAACATTTGGATGCTATACTGGCCGTGTCATAATCGCTGGTCATCATTAACGCAAACCTACTCAGTGCATTGTGTATGACTGAGAGGAGTCTGCAGTGTAAGTATGATGACTGTAGTAAGATTTAGTAGAATACAGAATACAGTACATTTAGCACCCGATCAGAGGAGTGTAAATGCTTTTCTTTATGCTGGATCATGTTGTTAAATTGAATTGTAGTGTTGTATGGTTTAATTATGTAATGCATTGATTGTTGCTGCCTTCTCGGCCAGGTCTCCCTTGAAAAAGAGACTCCGGGTGTCATTGGGCTTTTCCTGGTTAAATAAAGGTTAAATAAAATAAATAAATCATAAATACAGCCCTTCTGGTCTATTTATGGTACTGTTGTTAAAGACTGTTCAGTGTACCACACAGTTTACCGTGATTCAGGGGAAGAGCAGCTGAACTGCTGCTATACAGTCGTCCGTATTATAAGTTGCTAAACAAACAGGCATTTTAGCCAGTAATCCCTGTTATTCAGGTGGCATTGCGTTGCTCGGCTATGCCATTGTCCCTTCTATGCTCAACATCCTGGCATTACTCATCTCTACAGCAGAGCACGGCTGGGAGTTCTCTTTCGTTTTCTCTTTGTTCGCATCCCAAATGGAACCCTATTCCCTATGTAGTGCACTACTTTTAACCATTACATAAGTAACAGGATGCTATTTTGGACACACATTTGCCAGAGTATAGCATGTGGTTTATTGGGATAAAAATGTTTTTTTTTTTTTTTTTTTTTTTTTTACTGTAGAATGTTATATAGCCTAGCTGAGAAAATACTGTTAAATGAGCTTAGTGTAGGTGACAATGTTGTTAGGCAGAGGGACAATTTCCTTGTTTGAGATTAAATTTATTAAAGGATATATCTATTTACATTTACCCATTTCCACATATCTTATGTTAATGATACAGTATATCTATATCAAATCAAGCTTTATTTATACAGCACATTTCAGACATGGAGTGCAACACAATGTGCTTCACAGGAATAAATCTTGGTTCATGTACACATTTATTTGTTGTGTTTAATTAGCCAAGTTACTGACTGACTAGGTGTATTGTTATTCGTGTTTTTGTTATGGTGGAGAGGAAGTAAGATCACTAGAAAGCAGCATGCTACCAGACCACCACAGGACCCTAGAGGTATTAGTCAATGCTTGTGAATTGGATATTGAATTGCCCATTTTAGATCAATAATACCAACAAAATGGTTGGATTGTTCAGAAATGTGTGCTGTAAATGTTAACAGGGCTTTAGTGATGAAAGGTACATAATAAATGTGTCATCTCTCTATCAGGCCACTGCGTTCTGTGACAAGGGCCTGGATGGTGACACATCAGCTTCAAGCTGCCTGCCTGAATACTGGGGCCTTCAATGGTACCTTCCCTTTGATTACAGCAAGAGTCTCCTTATCTCTGTCTCATAGCCATTTAACACGTAGTGCATGTAACAACTCACATTCATAGAAACTGCTATGAACACAACACCTGACTCATATTCACTTTTCTCTGGCTATGTTTAGACTCGCAGCACCATTCTGATATTTTAGACCAATCACATTGGTTTTTCAGAGCTGATCTGATTGGTCAAAAGACCAACTAGGGGAAAAAAAGATCAGACTTGGGTTGCTTGTCCAAATGCAACCTATTTGTCCTATTCTTCAGTCTTGTCTGGGATATATATTTTAGTTGGCTGTGTGATATCTTATATACCTGAATACAAAAGTACAGTATTCACCCTGGATATGATACTTTCATTGATTAATTACAAAAAAAAAATCACAAGTGTTGTCATGATGGAAAAAGTCTGCATGTTGTCAGATGTTTAAGTTACCAGAGTAGTTATTAAAAATAAGAACTAAGAAATAAGAACTGACTAATAAAGTTTTGTGTTGTAACCTACAAAACAATGAACATGAGTAGGTTCTACCAAACGTTATTGCATTTGGTGGTCATCCCCCACATTTCACCATTTTAAAGCCTTGATAGTTGCATCCATCCACCCTGTTGTCAACTGTCTGCTGATAGCTGACAACAGGGTGGCAGGTGTTTTGATGAGCTGCTCTAGAGTTCCATGACTCAGCAGACTCACCTGGGAATAGAAGGATGGACACGTCTGTTTTTATAAAAGTCTGAGAGATTTAGGGAGGAGAGTGCCTGAGTGTCAGTGAGTACAGTAAATCCAATCCAACCAGTGGCCCTGGATAATTAAGCAATAAGTCCCAAGGGGGTGTGGTATATATCCAGGCACTACGTGTTGTGTCTTGCGTAAGAACAGCCCTCAGCCGTGGTATATTGGCCGTATACCACAAACCCGAGGTACCGTATGTCATGCCCTGGCCTTAGTATTCTGTGTTTTCTTTATTATTGTGGTTAGGCCAGGGTGTGACATGGGTGATTATGTGTTTGTCTTGTCTAGGGTTTTTTGTAGATTGATGGGGTTGTGTTCAGTGTAGTATTCTAGGTAAGTCTATGGTTGCCTAGAGTGGTTCTCAATCAGAGGCAGGTGTTTATTGTTGTCTCTGATTGGGAACCATATTTAGGCAGCCATATTCTTTGGGTATTTTGTGTGTGTGTTCCTGTCTCTGTGTTTTGCATCAGTTAGGACTGTTTTGGGTTGCCCACGGGTTCTTATTTTGTACAGTGTTCATCTTTCATTAAAGATGTTTATAAATAACCACGCTGCATTTTGGTACGCCTCTCCTTCCCAGGAAGAAAACCGTAACACCGTATTGCTATAATAAATTGGTTACCAACATAATTAGAGCACTACAAATAAGTGTTTTGTCATACTCGTGGTATATGGTCTGATATACCACGGGTGTCAGCCAATCGGTGTTCAGTGCTCGAACCACCCAGTTTATAATGTGCTATATGTCATCACACAGACCACCATAGTGAAGGAGGTTTACATAGTGTACTTCTCTGTGTCCTGAAGAGATCTCAGGTAGTTTGTCTGAGAGCTCTGGAGGTCATTTGAATATTATGTCTCTGTAGCACCTGTAGAGAAATGAATAAAGGTACTAAATGATCTTGAAAGAGAAAGCAATAGTTAACATTTACATTGTTGATGGAGGACTATATGGGTCCAATTAGACAAATGGATGTGTAAAAGACGCAGCAACTGAATGGTTTTCAGTGGAGGGAAGGTGGTCTAGGCTTGTGTTGTGCTGTCCGACAGAAACGTTGCAAAGACTATCCATCAACCCTTTTAAACATGTAAAACAGTGTTTATCCCCCCACCAAACAGCCTTGGTGGACATGCATTTCATGCATTTTGGTTTGGAGGTAGCCTTACTCTGAGGTTCAAGTTGTATCTTCACCCCTGACCACCAATTGGCCCAGGACCTCCTGCAAAACCCTCTAATCCCAGTATCTCTGACAGGGAGTTACTCCAGGAGTAGACAGGTTTATGGTGCACAGGGCTTCTCCACTCCTCATATGAGTGGAGCATTGGCTATACATACTTTTGTGAAAAAGGCATGACTTACTGACACGGAGTGCTCTATGTTCCTTTATGGAAGCAGGGCTCCACCTGAATGCAGGGAAATGTCCTGCCTTGGATCATCGTTGTATTCATCTCCACCAAGTGCCTGGAAATCACATGACAAACCTGCATAGATTAACAAAAGAAAATGGTGACTGTATTTAGTCAATTGAAGTCATGACAACCATAGCTTCTTTACACAATGAGTGTACAGGTTTCAACTAATTGTGGTCTACATTGAGCAAAAAACTTGCACGGTTTTAATTAATCCCCTGGGACAGAAACCACCCATGTCTGTATTACTGAATGAGCTTCCCAAGTTATAAGCTTAGCTACGATTCTGCATGATATAGAATAACATGTGTGGCTCTATTTCTATCTGACCTTGTGAATAAACTCCAAGAACAAGATGATGTTCCTGGTGGCTGGGAGGTTCCCAACTTCTTGACATCTGTCTGGGTGTTAGGGATGTTAACCTGTTATCTTATCTTTGAAATATGCCGTAAACTCATCACATTTAGATGTGCACGAACGTTCTCATAGGTTTTGCGGGGATAGGATTTATCAGGCCATCAATGGCCATCAATGGCCGAGATGAGCACTCTCAACTTATTCTGATTATTAGTGATTAAGTTAGAAAAATGAGCCCGTCTGGCTTGTTACACAGTACCAGTCAAACGCTTGGACTCATTCAAGGGTTTTTCTTTATTTAAAAAAAATATTTTCTCTGTTGTAGAATAATAGTGAAGACGTCAAAACTAGTAGTGAAGACATCAAAACTAACACATATGGAATCATGTAGTAACCAAAAGAAAAGAGTTGTACAAATCAAAATATATTTTATATTTGAGATTCTTCAAAGTAGCCGCCCTTTGCCTTGATGTCAACATGAATATTAAAACTGCACAACACAATGATTGTATCATAGTTCTCAAGGACAATAGACAATAGCTCAGATCAATCAGTAAAGAAAGTGAGGCAGTGCTTTACTGGTCTATACAGGGTTATAGCCAACACTGGTGGCTGACATTTACACAGTAAATTCCCAAAGTCGTTTGAAAGACTAAGAGCGGCACTACAGTCTGAGGACAGCCATGTTTCATTGAGGAACATGCAACCAACTGCACTCAGTAATGAGGTCATTAACGAGAAAGGTTTCACCACTGATTGCACTAACATTTAAAAGCCATATTCAATGAGTGTGGGCCGCTCATGGTAACCAATGCAATAACAATCAAATGATTGTGACAAACCACATTTTCTGGCAGTCTCCAATCTATCAGAATGGTAGGAGATGACAGTTTGTATAAACTCACTAGACGGTGGAGTTAAAGGAACATAAATTAGGTTACTCACAATAACTATAGTGCCATTTCTACAGGAGCTGATATGCTTTCCAAGTCCTCTGTTGCTTATTCTGACAGGGAGAACTGGAGCACTACCAGACCCTGTCTGTCAGTCTCTAAAACAGTTTGCGATGTTGCTGGAAATAATCCTGGAACCCCTGTGGTTAGGGTGAATCCCGTCTCTTTTAAAAAAGTGCTGGTTGCTCCCACAGCAAATCAAAGTTGTCACAAAAAGAAACATTCTTGTCGTTGCAAAGTTTCTTCAGGTACTCATTTGGGGCAAAGAGTCCGCTGAAACATTCAGAACCCCTTCCGTAGAACGGGAGGGGGGCCAGAGATATTTATTCTCTTCTCTGTGCTAGCCTTGTATCTGTAGTGGGAGCAGCGTCCTCAGCCTCTCCAGAGTCTGGTTTCACCTTGTATCTGTAGTGGGAGCAGCGTCCTCAGCCTCTCCAGAGTCTGGTTTCACCTTGTATCTGTAGTGGGAGCAGCGTCCTCAGCCTCTCCAGAGTCTGGTTTCACCTTGTATCTGTAGTGGGAGCAGCGTCCTCAGCCTCTCCAGAGTCTGGTTTCACCTTGTATCTGTAGTGGGAGCAGCGTCCTCAGCCTCTCCAGAGTCTGGTTTCACCTTGTATCTGTAGTGGGAGCAGCGTCCTCAGCCTCTCCAGAGTCTGGTTTCACCTTGTATCTGTAGTGGGAGCAGCGTCCTCAGCCTCTCCAGAGTCTGGTTTCACCTTGTATCTGTAGTGGGAGCAGCGTCCTCAGCCTCTCCAGAGTCTGGTTTCACCTTGTATCTGTAGTGGGAGCAGCGTCCTCAGCCTCTCCAGAGTCTGGTTTCACCTTGTATCTGTAGTGGGAGCAGCGTCCTCAGCCTCTCCAGAGTCTGGTTTCACCTTGTATCTGTAGTGGGAGCAGCGTCCTCAGCCTCTCCAGAGTCTGGTTTCACCTTGTATCTGTAGTGGGAGCAGTGTCCTCAGCCTCTCCAGAGTCTGGTTTCACCTTGTATCTGTAGTGGGAGCAGCGTCCTCAGCCTCTCCAGAGTCTGGTTTCACCTTGTATCTGTAGTGGGAGCAGCGTCCTCAGCCTCTCCAGAGTCTGGTTTCACCTTGTATCTGTAGTGGGAGCAGCGTCCTCAGCCTCTCCAGAGTCTGGTTTCACCTTGTATCTGTAGTGGGAGCAGCGTCCTCAGCCTCTCCAGAGTCTGGTTTCACCTTGTATCTGTAGTGGGAGCAGCGTCCTCAGCCTCTCCAGAGTCTGGTTTCAACTTGTATCTGTAGTGGGAGCAGCGTCCTCAGCCTCTCCAGAGTCTGGTTTCACCTTGTATCTGTAGTGGGAGCAGCGTCCTCAGCCTCTCCAGAGTCTGGTTTCACCTTGTATCTGTAGTGGGAGCAGCGTCCTCAGCCTCTCCAGAGTCTGGTTTCACCTTGTATCTGTAGTGGGAGCAGCGTCCTCAGCCTCTCCAGAGTCTGGTTTCACCTTGTATCTGTAGTGGGAGCAGCGTCCTCAGCCTCTCCAGAGTCTGGTTTCAACTTGTATCTGTAGTGGGAGCAGCGTCCTCAGCCTCTCCAGAGTCTGTTTTCAACTTGTATCTGTAGTGGGAGCAGCGTCCTCAGCCTCTCCAGAGTCTGGTTTCAACTTGTATCTGTAGTGGGAGCAGCGTCCTCAGCCTCTCCAGAGTCTGTTTTCAACTTGTATCTGTAGTGGGAGCAGCATCCTCAGCCTTTTCAGTTAGGGGAGGCGGGGGGCACCAGGTTTTGGAGCTGTTGAGCTCCCCTTACAAAGACTGACTGAGTACCCAGGCTAGAACAATAAGCACCCAGGCGAGAACAATAAGCACCCTGGCTTTCAGCATGATCGGATTCAGCTATAGTAGCATACCGACATGTTCAGCCAAATCAGTACAATACAGAAAGAGAGAGAAACAGAGGGAGAGAAGGAGAGAGAGAGGGATGGGGGAGAGAGAGAGAAACAGAGGGAGAGAAGGAGAGAGAGAGAGGGATGGGGGAGAGAGAGAGAAACAGAGGGAGAGAAGGAGAGAGAGAGAGGGATGGGGGAGAGAGAGAGAAACAGAAGGAGAGAAGGAGAGAGAGAGAGGGATGGGGGAGAGAGAGAGAAACAGAGGGAGAGAAGGAGAGAGAGAGAGGGATGGGGAGAGAGAGAGAAACAGAGGGAGAGAAGGAGAGAGAGAGGGATGGGGGAGAGAGAGAGAAACAGAGGGAGAGAAGGAGAGAGATATAGGGATGGGGGAGAGAGAGAGAAACAGAAGGAGAGAAGGAGAGAGAGAGAGGGATGGGGGAGAGAGAGAAACAGAGGGAGAGAAGGAGAGAGAGAGGGGGGATGGGGGAGAGAGAGAGAAACAGAGGGAGAGAAGGAGGGAGGGAGGGAGGGAGGGAGGGGGAGGGAGGGAGGGGGGAGGGAGGGAGGGAGGGAGGGAGGGAGGGAGGGAGGGAGGGAGGGGGATGGGGGATAGAGAGAGAAACAGAGGGAGAGAAGGAGAGCGAGAGAGAGAGGGATGGGGAGAGAGAGAGAGTGAGAGAAAGAGAGAATGAGCGAACGAGAGAAAAATGCCTGCACTCTGGCAAATTATTATTTTGCTTTAGCAGATGCTCTTGTTAAAGGTGACTCAATGAGGTAAATATCTACTGAGTCCAGTCAGGGGGTATCTGTTTGACCTACAACTACTCATCCACAGCAACTGTGCAATTATAGAACAAGCAATACAGTACACAGAGCAAAAACTGGGTGTCATCAAAATCTGGTCATTATTGTCTCTCACCCCAAACATTGTCATAAATACTGTGTATAATGTACAAACATTAATGGAGTAATCATGGATGGGAACACACATGATTTGATTTTGATTTGATTTTACATAGCAAAGAACATAGCAAAGAACATAGCATTCATTCTGCTTAGCCAAAGCAAACACACACGCACACAAAGAATACTACCTTCAGTATTCACAAAAGCTCCACACACAGGTTTGATTAATCTCCTTTGCTCTCAGGTTGTTGTTTTTGTATCTCTGGTCCTCGGGTGAATCTCTCTGTTTGTGTATTTATCCCCTCGGTCACAGTGTGCAGACATAGCCTGCTGTTACCAGTCTGTGGCCTAGATAGCAATTAGCAGTGTGTTTCGCCTCCCTGATCCTATATGCACACACACCGATCCTATACACACACACACACACACACACACACACACACACACACACACACACACACACACACACACACACACACACACACACACACACACACACACACACACACACACACACACACACACACACACACACACACACACACACAAACACAAACAGCACTTTGCCTCGCTGGGAAATCAGGCCCTCTTCATAAGAATCTCCCAGCTCTGTGTGTCACCATAGAGAACAAATACTCACATGTCAGAAATGCTGCATATACTCTTATTTATGTCATTATAAGATGACTGCTCACTTCACTCAGCATGACAACAATGATAGATCAATATGACAACAATGAGAGATCAATATGACAACAATGAGAGATCAGCATGACAACAATGAGAGATCAATATGACAACAATGAGAGATCAATATGACAACAATGAGAGATCAATATGACAACAATGAGAGATCAATATGACAACAATGATAGATCAATATGACAACAATGAGAGATCAATATGACAACAATGAGAGATCAGAATGACAACAATGAGAGATCAATATGACAACAATGATAGATCAATATGACAACAATGAGAGATCAATATGACAACAATGAGAGATCAGCATGACAACAATGAGAGATCAACATGACAACAATGAGAGATCAGCATGACAACAATGAGAGATCAATATGACAACAATAAGAGATCAGAATGACAACAATGAGAGATCAATATGACAACAATGAGAGATCAGCATGACAACAATGAGAGATCAATATGACAACAATAAGAGATCAGAATGACAACAATGAGAGATCAATATGACAACAATGAGAGATCAGAATGACAACAATGAGAGATCAATATGACAACAATAAGAGATCAGAATGACAACAATGAGAGATCAATATGACAACAATGAGAGATCAGAATGACAACAATGAGAGATCAATATGACAACAATGAGAGATCAGCATGACAACAATGAGAGATCAATATGACAACAATGAGAGATCAGAATGACAACAATGAGAGATCAATATGACAACAATAAGAGATCAGAATGACAACAATGAGAGATCAATATGACAACAATGAGAGATCAGAATGACAACAATGAGAGATCAATATGACAACAATGAGAGATCAGCATGACAACAATGAGAGATCAACATGACAACAATAAGAGATCAGAATGACAACAATGAGAGATCAGCATGACAACAATGAGAGATCAACATGACAACAATAAGAGATCAGAATGACAACAATGAGAGATCAATATGACAACAATGAGAGATCAGAATGACAACAATGAGAGATCAATATGACAACAATGAGAGATCAATATGACAACAATGAGAGATCAACATGACAACAATAAGAGATCAGAATGACAACAATGAGAGATCAATATGACAACAATGAGAGATCAGAATGACAACAATGAGAGATCAATATGACAACAATAAGAGATCAGAATGACAACAATGATAGATCAATATGACAACAATGAGAGATCAATATGACAACAATGAGAGATCAATATGACAACAATAAGAGATCAGAATGACAACAATGATAGATCAATATGACAACAATGATAGATCAATATGACAACAATGAGAGATCAATATGACAACAATGAGAGATCAGAATGACAACAATGAGAGATCAATATGACAACAATGAGAGATCAGCATGACAACAATGAGAGATCAACATGACAACAATAAGAGATCAGAATGACAACAATGAGAGATCAATATGACAACAATGAGAGATCAGAATGACAACAATGAGAGATCAATATGACAACAATAAGAGATCAGAATGACAACAATGATAGATCAATATGACAACAATAAGAGATCAGAATGACAACAATGAGAGATCAATATGACAACAATAAGAGATCAGAATGACAACAATGATAGATCAATATGACAACAATAAGAGATCAGAATGACAACAATGAGAGATCAATATGACAACAATGAGAGATCAGAATGACAACAATGAGAGATCAATATGACAACAATGAGAGATCAGAATGACAACAATGATAGATCAATATGACAACAATAAGAGATCAGAATGACAACAATGAGAGATCAATATGACAACAATGAGAGATCAGAATGACAACAATGAGAGATCAATATGACAACAATGAGAGATCAGAATGACAACAATGAGAGATCAATATGACAACAATGAGAGATCAGCATGACAACAATGAGAGACCAACATGACAAGAATGAGAGATCAACATGACAACTATGAGAGATCAACATGACAACAATGAGAGATCAACATGACAACAATGAGAGATCAACATGACAACAATAAGACATCAGAATGACAACAATGAGGGATCAACATGACAACAATGAGAGATCAACATGACAGCAATGAGAGATCACCATGACAACAATGAGAGATCAACATGAAAACAATGATAGATCAACATGACAACAATGAGAGATCAGCATGACAACAATGAGAGATCAGCATGACAACAATGACAGATCAACATGACAACAATGAGAGAACAACATGACAACAATGAGAGATCAACATGACAACAATCGGAGATCTCATTGTTGATGAACAGTATTCTCACATAGGTGTTCCTTTTGTCCAGGTGGGAAAGGGCATGGGATGATGGTGTTGATGTGAGCAATGACGAGCCTTTCAAAGCATTTCATGGCTACAGATGTGAGTGCTAGACAGGTTACCTTAGCGTTCCTGGGCATAGGGACTACAGTGGTCTGCTTGAAACATGTACGGTTGAAGTCGGAAGTTTACATACACCTTAGCCAAATACATTTAAACTCAGTTTTTTCACAATTCCTGACATTTAATCCTAGTAAAAATTCACAAAGTAGATGTCCTAACCCGACTTGTAAAAACTATAGTTTGTTAACAAGAAATTTGTGGAGTGGTTGAAAAACAAGTTGTAATGACTCCAAATGTATGTAAACTTCCGACTTCAACTGTAGGTATTACAGACTGGTTCAGAGACAGATTGAGTGTCAGTGAAGTCACTTGCCAGTTGGTCAGCGCATCTGTCCTGGTAATCCATCTGGCCCTGCAGCCTTGTGAATGTTAACCTGTTTAAAGGTTTTACAAACACAGGCTACGGAGAGCAGTGGCGGTTGGTGCCTTTCAAGATTAGGGAGGACAAAAAAGGTATGATGGCCTTTTTTCTATTCCAGCATATTGGATGACTCTCATGCATTGTTCACCCAGCTCAACGTAACATCAATAGGTTTAGGCTACTACATGATAATCAACGTTTCCCTACATTTTAATACCCATCACGAGGTTGCTAAAACCTAGTCTATGAATTAAAGTTTACAACATAGGTGCACAGGTTGAAAGAAAAATGTTAGTTATCAAGGTGACAGACAGTGACACATTCAATAGCTCCTTGCACACTCTTGCCTGCATCTATCTGATCTGGGGTGTAATCATTAGTCCAAATAGTTGCAAATGACAATTTATATTGGACAAATTCATGAATGTTGATCCCTGTTTAAGAAAGATTTTTCAGCAGAATCCGCGGAATGAATACAGCCCTGATCACCTGCAAACACAGTTCACTTTCATAGCAGCCATGTTGTGTGCCTTTTTGCATCTATGCGCTCTCTTCCTTTCACCTTTTCCCTTTGCTTGTGGACTTCAATGCACAACGCACCAGCTGTATGTGACCAGGTGAAAAAATATTTTCAAGCCAAAACGTCATACCATTACCGCTAACCGCTACACACAGCCTACTTCATTGTCACCATAGAACTAGCCCGTTAGTAAAGTACAGTGTACAGCAAGCAGTTTAACAGAAAATAAATGTATAAAACCAAAAGCTTACCTTGACTTGGAATAGTTCCAGTTTTGGATAGCCATAGATATCTAGCTAACATAGCATCCCTCTCTGTTTGAGATGGGTGTTTGAACAGGCTAAACTAGCTACGGTAGCTGCATTTGCGAATGTTAGGTAAGTAAGTGAAGGTGAAAAAACACAACGGAATATAGCTAGCTCTCTCTCTCTCTCTCTCTCTCACTTCTCCTTCATTTTAGAAAAAATTATTTTGTTAAAATGGTTCAACTATGTGAATATAATTTGTATAGATTTATGTAAAAAGGATAACCTTTTTAATGTATCACTATTAAACATTTTATGAAATTCACTGAGAAGGATGGTCCTCCCCTTCCTCCTCTGAGGAGCCTCCACTGACAGAGAGCGTGATCACACAGTCATCCGGAACATCTGGTGATCTCATGCATTGTTCAGTGATGCTAGCCTCGAAGCGAGCAAAGAAGATATTTAGCTGGTCTGGTAGGCTTGCGTCACTGGACAGCTTGAGGCTGTATTTCCCTCTCTAATCTGTGATATTTTGCAGGCCCTGTCACGTCTGACGAGCATCAGAGCTTGTGTTGTAGGATTCGATCTTGGTCCTATAATGAATTTGTTAAAAACGGTTCAACTATTGTCTTTCTCTCTCTTTGAGTCAATTGCTCACCACATTTTATGCGCTTTTAAGTACTAGCTAGCTGTAGCTTATGCTTTCAGTACTAGATTCATTCTCTGGTTATTTGATTGGGTGGACAACATTTCAGTTCATGCTACAGCTTTGATAGGTTGGAGGACGTCCTCTGGAAGTTATCATAATTACTGTGTAAGTCTATGGAATGAGATCCATGAGCCTCCTAGGTTTTGTATTTAAGTCAATGTACCCAGAGGAGGATGGAAACTAGTTGTTGTCCGGCTACACCATGGTGCTAACCTAGAGAGTGCTGTTGAGGCTACTGTATACCTCTATTGCAAAACAGTGTGTTTTAATTAATTATTCGGTGACGTGAATATCATTTGTATAGATTTATCTAAAAAGGATAACCTTTTTAATGTATCACCTGTTTGATGGTTCGTTGAAAGACGAGCGTGATTTCTTATTATAAGTGTCCAGATTAGTGTCCCACTCGTTGAATGCGGCAGCTCTAGCCTTTAGCTCGGTGCAGATGTTGCCTATAATCCATGGTTTCTGGTTGGGATATGTACATACAGCCACTGTTGGGATGATGTACTTATTAGTGATGTTGGTGACCAATGTGGTAAACTCCTCAATGCCATTGGAGGAGTCCCTGAACATATTCCAGTCTGTTCTAGCGGAACAGTCCTCTAGCTTAGCATCTGCTTCATTGGACCACATTGGACCACTGGTACTTCCTCTTTGAGTTTTTCCTTGTAAACAATAATCAGGAGGATAGAGTTATGGTCAGATTTGCCAAATGGAGGGCGAGAGAGAGCTTTGTATGTGTCTCTGTCTGTGGAGGAAAGGTCATCTAGAGTTTTTCTGCCGATAGTTGTACAGGTGACATGATGGTGGAAATGAGGTAAAACAGATTTAAGTTTTCCTGCATTAAATTCACCGGCCACTAGGAGCGGCACCTCTGCATTTTATTGTTTAGTTATGGCTCTATACAGTTTGTTGAGTGAGGTTTTAGTCCCAGCATCAGTTTGTTGTGGTGAAGAGACAGCTACGAAAAATATAGATGAAAACTCTTGATAAATAGTATGGTTTACAGTTTATCATGAGGTATTCTAACTCAGGCAAGCAGGACCTTGAGACTTCCTTAATATTAGAGATCGTGCACTAGCTGTTAATAACAAAGAAACACACACACCCTCCCTTGAGCTTCCCCGGCACCACTGTTTTGTCCTGCCAATTTATAGAAAAAACAGCTATATTTATATTTATCACGTCCTTGTTCAGCCACAACACAGAGAAAAAAAAGGATATTTCAGTTCTTCAGATTACATTGATAGGATTGACTCGAACGGAGCTCATCCAGTTTATTCTCCAGTGATTGCACGTTGTCCAATAGAACAGAGGGTAGAGGCAGTTTATCCACTCTCCATCGTAGTCTCGTCAGGTATCCCACACGCCGGCCTCTATTGCACTGTCTCCTCCTTCTTCGAGTGTCAGGGATTTGGGCCCTGGTACGGGATAATCAATGTCTTTCGCCTCCGACTCATTGAAGTACAAGTCCTCGTCCAAATCGAGGTTAGTGATAGATGTTCTGATGTCCAGAAGCTCACATTATGTATAAAAAAAAGTTCATATTGCTGCAAAGAAATACACAAAATTGCACAATTGGTCAGGAGTCTGTAAAACAGCCTACTATTCCCTCCAGCTCCATTCTGATAGGATAATATGAGATGTGTGAGGAGGAGAGAGAAGAAGAAAGCAGATGAGAGGGGAAAAAATAAGAGAAGATGGTGAGCAGAAGACGTGAGAATGAAGGGGTGGAAACTTTAGCCCGCTTGACTAAACAAATCCTTAAAACGCTACTGATACTCTTTACACCCTCCCTCAACTGATTTTGGGGGTTGAGGATCGAAGAGAGCGAGAGAGAGCGAGAGAGAGTGAGAGAGTGAGAGAGAGAAAGAGAGAGAGAGAGAAAAAAGACTATGGAAGTTTCTAAAGCTAAAGTTTCCACCAATAAAACTAAACTAAAGTTACCACCAATAAAACTAAACTAAAGTTACCACTACCAATTCTAAACTAATTAACTGTGTCTTTAACTCGCCTAGCAATGGCGCGTCTGCCCCCTCTCTGTGGAGGGCAGAGGAAACATGCAGATATAGCTCATCTGTGTTCTATATACACTCTGCATACTGCATAATATCCTAACTGCGTCCTCTAGCTGCCTGCCTGGCTACCTGAAGTACCAGCCAACAGAGGGGACTGTCCAGATGGATGGATGCAGGTGCGTACGCTTATGCAGGGGCTGTCTGGTGGGGGTTTGGAGTTTGAATGATGGGTGCTGGTGGTGTTGTGTGAGTGAGTGGAGTGGGGGTTGGAGTGTGTGTGTGTGAGGTACGGTGGGTAGTCTGTAGTTCACGTGACCCCTTCCTCTCCTCCAAAAGTTGTACTTCTTCAAAAATACTCTTTAATCAGCATTTCAGAGCTTAGTCATGGTTTCCTAGCTCTGCCGCGCAACCTCGTTTATCCTCTGCATTTCAGCTTGCATATAAACGCGATGCAGGGAGAGTGTGTGTGTGTGCGTGCATGTGAGAGAGGCTATCAGCTTCCAGCAGCACCACTGAGGTACTCACTACTACTCACTTCTCTGTCCCCAGCACTCAGCTAGCTAGCTAGCAGGCCTAGTACACAAGCTACATTTCTCTGTCCCAAGCACTCAGTTAGGAAGTCCAGGATCCAGTTGCAGAGGGAGGTGCTTAGTCCCAGGGTCATTAGCTTAGTGATGAGCTTGGAGGGCACTATGGTGTTGAACGCTGAGCTGTAGTCATTAAATAGCATTCTCACATAGGTGTTCCTTTTGTCCAGGTGTAAAAGGGCAGTGTGGAGTGCAATAGAGATTGCATCATCTGTGGATCTGTTGGTACGGTATGCAAATTAGAGTGGGTCTAGGGTTTCTGGGATAATGGTGTTGATGTGAGCCTTGACCAGCCTTTCAAAGCATTTCATGGCTACAGATGTGAGTGCTACGGGTCGGAAGTCATTTAGGCAGGTTACCTTAGTGTTCTTGGGCACAGGGGCTCTGGTGGTCTGCTTGAAACATTTTGGTATTACAGACTCAGACAGGGAGAGGTTGAAAATGTCAGTGAAAACACTTGCCAGTTGGTCAGCGCATGCTTTGAGTACACATCCTGGTAATCCTTCTGGCCCTGCGGCCTTGTGAATGATGACCTGTTTAAAGGTTTTACTCACATCGGCTGCTGAGAGCTTGATCACACAGTCATCCGGAATGCATGTTTCAGTGTTACTTGCCTCGAAGCAAGCATAGAAGTTATGTAGATCGTCTGGTAGGCTCATGTCACTAGGCAGCTCTCGGATGAGCTTCTCTTTGTAGTCTGTCATAGTTTGCAAGCCCTGCCACATCGCATCGATTTTAGTCCTTTATTGACACTTTGCCTGTTTGATGGTTCATCGAAGGGCATAGCAGGATTTAGAGTCCCAAACCTTGAAAGTGGGGTCTCAACCCTATAGCTCAGTGCGAATGTTGTCTGTAATCCATGGCTTCTGGTTCGGGTATGCACATTTGAGTTACCTTGAAAAATAGAAAGATATTGTAGAAAGGTTTTTGTTGGTTTAAACTAACGTTGAGGAGGTCGACTGTTTGAGGAATTTTATGTACAGTCACTGTGGGGACGACATCCTCGAGGCACTTATTGATAAAGCCAGTGACTGATGTGGTGTATTCCTCAATGCCATTGGAAGACTCCCGGAACATGTTCCAGTCTGTGATAGCAAAACAGTCCTGTAGTTTAGCATCTGCTTCATCTGATCACTTTTTTATAGACCAAGTCACTGGTGCTTCCTGCTTAAATTTTTGCTTGTAAGCAGGAATCAGGAGGATATATTGTGTTCAGATTTGCCAAATGGAGGGCGAGGGAGATCTTTGTACGCATCCCTGTGTGTAGTAAAGGTGGTCTTGAATAGTTTTGCACATTTATCATGCTGATAGAAATGAGGTAAAACTGATTTAAGTTTCCCTGCATTAAAGTCCCAGCTACTAGGAGCGCCGCCTCTGGATGTACATTTTCCTGTTTGCTTATGGCGGCAGCCTAGTGGTGAGAGCGTTGGACTAGTAACCGGAAGGTTGCGAGTTCAAACCCCCGAGCTTACAAGGTACAAATCTGTCGTTCTGCCCCTGAACAGGCAGTTAACCCACTGTTCCCAGGCCGTCGTTGAAAATAAGAATGTGTTCTTAACTGACTTGCCTGGTTAAATAAAGGTAAAATAAAGGTAAAATAAAAAAAATTAAAAAATGGCCTTATACAGCTCATTGAGTGTGTTTTTAGTGCCAGAATCAGTCTGTAGTGATTTGTAGACAGCTACGAAAAATACAGTTGAAAACTCTCTAGGTGGATAGTGTGGTCTACATCTTATCATGAGATACTCTACCTCAGGTGAGCAAAGCTTCGAGACTTCCTTATATATTGTGCACCATCTGTTATTTACAAATATATTCACAAAGGTATATGCACAGGCCCCCACCCTGTATCTTACCAGAGGCTGCTGTTCTATCCGGCCGATAGAGTGCATAACCCGCTCTCTGTATGTTCTTAATGTCGTCGTTCAGCCACGACTCGGTGAAACAGAAGATATTGCAGTTCTTAATGTCCCATTGGTAGGATATACGTGCTTTCAGTTTGTCCCATTTATTTAACAGTGATTGAAAATGAGCTAGCAGGATGGAAGACAGAGGCAGATTAGCCACTCGTCGCCTGATCCTCACAAGACACCCCAATCTTTTTCCGCAAAATCTCAGTTTCTTTCTCCAGCGAATGACGCAGATCTGGGCCTGGTCGGGTGTCTGTAGTATATCCCTCCCCTCCGACTCATTGAAGAAAAACTCTTTGTCTAATCTGAGGTGGGTAATTGCAGTTCTGATGTCCAGAATCTCTTTTCGGTCATAAGAGACGGCAGCAGCAACATTATGTACAAAACAAGTTACGGACAAGGTGAAAATACAAACAAAATAGCATGGTTGGTTAAGAGCCGATAAGACGGCAGCCATCCCCTCCGGTGCCATTATGGAAAGTGGAGCTCCCTCAATAAACATTCCCACGATGGCACATTGGTAGTAGTCAGTGACAAAATATGAATACTAAGCTGGGTTGGGCTTGGTTAAAACCCTGGATGGGAGACTAAAGGCATAGCTGTAGATAAACCAACTGTCTGGTAGTAGCTGCTGCCCAGTCTTAACCATGGAGACTCATACCTGAAAATACAAATATTTTATTTTGTTTAACGTGAAACCTACAAGGAAAGTATTTCTTTTGTAGAGATTCAATTGTCAGAAAATACACTTTTCTTATAATATTATAGATGACTCATAGAATTCATATATCTTGTCATACCATATCTATGCAGGAAATGATACACAATCATGCAATCAATGATGTGTGTTATGTAAGGAATATAAGGCATGTAACTTAACACATATACAAATACACTACTGACATATAAGGAAAAACATACAAAATAAGATCACTTATTAGATTTTTGTACAAATAATCTTATTCTGCCATACAAGATTCTTATTGGTGTTTCATGATTTATTTCGATATCAGGATTTTGCCCGGTAAGGACCGGTGTTGATTTGGCCCAAACATAAAGGTCTATGATTTACAAGTTTTGACAGTACGGTAAAGAAAAGTACAGTAGGGTACAGTACAGATACAGTACAGTACAGATACAATACAGTAGAGTACAGTACAGATACAATACAGTAGAGTACAGTACAGTACAGATACAATACAGTAGAGTACAGTACAGTACAGATACAATACAATAGAGTACAGTACAGTATAGATACAATACAATAGAGTACAGTACAGTACAGATACAATACAATCGAGCACAGTAGAGTTTAGTACAGTATAATGTACAGCATTGTACCCTACCTTACTCTAATGTGCTAAACTGAACTGCACTGTACTCTACTGAATTGAACTCAAGAGCGATTTATCTCTGAAGCAGAATGCACAAGGTCATTTCCGATTGAGACAATCGCAATATCACAGTGATAGCTAGAAAAATATTTGTTCTGTAACCGTATGAATGTTATTGTAGTTGAAGTGGTCTGTTGGTTTATTCTGTAGGTTGGACAACTTTGAAAGCTTTTGAAAAAGCTAACATAAGTGCATATGTGACAGATGGAGCAATAATATATATTTCTACCATATATTAAATGGATAAATAAGTATTATTGAGATATAATGCTTACTTCATTGAGAAATGTGGCCATAGAATCAATCATTCAAATTTAACAAGTATTTCAACGTCTGTAAATAACATATTTTCAACTTTCATTTAGAACCGTAAATTAACCTGATTTTAATAACTAGAAAATACATATTTTCAACATCTGGAAAATTCTAATTTTAGACATCTTTTCACCTCTCATTCAGAACCTAAAATGAAAAAATGGAAAATACACATTTTAGACGTCTTCGAACCTAAAAGGAACCTAACTTTAATATTGGGAAAAGACCTCTATATACGTATTTTCAACATAATTTTTCTTACTGGGCTCTTTCTGACTGAAACACAAGCAACCTTTAGACAAATAGAAACAGTCTAATACTGAAACACACTTCTAATATTCCAATGTCACTCTAGGAGGTCAGCTAAGCTTAGTTTTTTAGGGGGGTGACAATCTAGATGTGTACAACATCCTCGTCCAGCTTCACCTCCATTCAACGAAAGGACATCAACAATCCCTAGATGATCACAAAGATACATTTTAGTGCTGCTGCCATTCATTAAGTGGTACTGATTGTTAAAATTGATTTAATAATCAAATCATCCTGGCTGACATTGATCAACCCATGTTAATGGGAGTCACCTATCCATGTAATTAGCTGTGATACATATCGTGTCAGAAAGATGCATTTGTGTGTGTGCGTGTGTATGTGCGTGTACTATATTAGTGCACCAACATCCAGACATCCCTCCATCTCTTAAAGGCCAAGGCTCCATCTGTAACAACAAATATGGCCTTTAGGAAGATGGATAGCGGCAGCCAGGTTTGTTGTGTCTCTAGAACATCGGACTTGGACTGTCTGCGACTCAATTACAGCCATCAACTGCAGTAAAATGATTCACAGAAGGGGAGAGTGGGGTAGGTTGAGGTGACCTTAGTAAACATAACATTTATAACTTGACCGAATATTTAGGAAGAGTTCATCCTTTCTGTGAAGGAAGAAACCACATGGAAAAAGTGGTAAGCAAAAAAAATAAGATTTTCATCAAGTGTAATTAATTTATTGTGTTAAAGGTTTCATGATGCTTGTATCTAAACCAAAATAGATAATTTTAAGATTGTTCTATACTTCAGTCTCTATAAGCTTCAATATGAGGTCCTAAACCTAACATGAAAACTCCTCCTTGCAGCTGTGTGGGCTAATATAGTCAAAATGTTTGCCTTGGGGTAAGTTGAGCCAGTGGCCATGGGGTAAGTTGAGCCAATGGCCATGGGGTAAGTTGAGCCAGTGGCCATGGGGTAAGTTGAGCCAATGGCCATGGGGTAAGTTGAGCCTATGGCCATGGGGTAAGTTGAGCCAATGGCCATGGGGTAAGTTGAGCCAATGGCCATGGGGTAAGTTGAGCCAATGGCCATGGGGTAAGTTGAGCCAATGGCCATGGGGTAAGTTGAGCCAATGGCCATGGGGTAAGTTGAGCCAATAGTTAAAGCAAATGTAAGTATTTTGTTCCAGGCATAATGCAAGGCCTTATCGCTGGGAAATGAGGTAACAACAGGGCCTGGCATATGTTAAAATTGTTATGTATGTAGCTTGTTTCCACATTCAGCGATCTCCCCATTCTTACAGTATTCAGTAGAGGTCAGCATTAAAGACACTCTATGTGCACTAGAGGCGCTCTTGTCCAATGGGAACACATGGGGTCAACCTTCACTAGGTAGAACACTGAGGGATAAATGCATTAATGGTAATTTGTCATCAACAAAAGATTTACGGGGGGGATTTGATTGTTGACATTGGTGTAGTAGAATAATCTTAGAACCTAGATCCCGTGTACCAGAACCTATTCAAGTCCAACCCCGGCGAACCCCATTTAGGACCTGTCATTGTCACAATCCAAGCAATATTTCCATACCACAATTGAATGAATCCTATCTGGGAATGTCAACGTGTAAATTATATTGTTTTCCCAATAGGATGTAGCTGGAAGAAGGGAACACGCAGCTCTGGATACCCCGTTAGACTGAGGGTGGGACACACCATTATTGATGCTGAAACTGACAATCGTTCTCCTCATCCATTTGGCTCGGCAACATTTACTGATCATTATTGGATTTGTGGTGATAAAGCTTATCTCTACCTACCCACAAATTGGACAGGGTGCTGTATTTTTGGTAAACTAAACATCTCCCTTGTGGTAATGCATAAAACTAATTCCTCTATTCCAAGCAGGTTAAGACTAATTAAGAGGGACATCTCGCAATACAATAATGTACCTAGTGACTCTCGACGATCCTCGAAATTGGAAAAGTTCTGGCGTGGTTTAATCCCCTGGTATGGGGCATCGGAGAAAGCACGTGAGTTGGATAGGCTCGGATATCATTTGGAATCCCTGGTCAATTTGACCACTGCAGGGTTTTCTATGATAAGACCAGAATTACAAGCCACTCAACTCATGGCAACACAAAATAGGGTGGCACTTAACATGTTGCTAGCACGTGAAGGAGGGGTGTGTCAAATTATAGGAGATCACTGTTGTACATTCATACCCCAGGGAGATGACAATTTGACTATTGTAGTGGAACATTTGAAAGAGCTTAGGGTTGTTCTCGAAAGGGAACGTTAGGATGGGTTCAGTCAGTGTTTGGTGCTTGGGCTGCGACCATTTTCCACTGGTTAATCTATGGTCTAATATTACTGATTGCTCTGTTGCTAATTATCATTTGTGTGAAGAAATTGTTTAATAAAGTGGCTGATGTTGTTCTTACTATGCCCTTGCTTGCAAATGAAGTAGGTGTAGATGAGGAATCTGAGATTGATGGACAACAATCAGATGAACACAGTGAAATATTCTCACTGGACAGTGTAGATAGAGAGGGTTCACTGTATATGAATGATTTCCCTGACCCATTCCCTATTCCTGACTATATCTCTGATAGTGGGGAAACCAATTCTAAGCATGAGGACTTAGAGGGATGACTGTCCTATAGGTTGTAATGATGGCTGTGTTTAGACACGGGTTCTCTTGTCATTTTGGGAGCATTTATTTGTTTTGTTATTTTTATTTTTACTCAACAAATGTATTATTCTATATGTTCAAACAGGTGCAAGTCTGTATTATGGTATAAACATTGTAAACTCAGTTTCTGAAGGGTGAATACTTACATTGAAGGGATTTGACTAAGTTGTTTGGGCCGCAGAGAGGGGAGAGGTCAAGGTGTCTTCATGTGTAAACATATCTTTTGCTCCACTGTGTCTGTGTGCCGGTCACTCCCTACTTTTCCCATTGGGGAGAGGAGGATGGCAGTGTCTGGAATCATTCTATGCTCCCTCTTTTGTTGATCTATAGCCTCACTCTCCTCTCCGTGAGTTTGTCCAGGATTGGTTGTATTCAGAATTTGTTGTATCTAAATGACAATTTGATATATATCATAGGGTGGGGGTAATGTCTTGGTACCATTTTGTACCAAGGACGTCATAAGAGCTTTGTTTAGGAGACCAAACTGAACAATAATTTAGAGCCAACTCTGTCTGGCTAGGGGATACTCCTCTCTGAAGTAAAGTATTTTCTTTGTGTAAGTTCCTAAGACCTGTGGTTTGTCATGTCGTCTAGGGGGGGGGGGTGGATCTTTGCTATAAAGGATCCCATTTGCCATTATGTTGAGCACTCTCAACTTTTCATTAGAGATACTGAACTGTTGAAAGTCAAAATGGTATTGCAAAAGCTGAATTATTATTAAAGGTGTGTGTGTGATTTGCGATTTGATTTGGTGTGGTGTGTGATTTGGTGTGTGATTTGCTCTCTCACCATTTGGTAATTAAGGAAATTTCAACGACACACTCCACCCTGCCCTTTCACACCTGGACAAAAGGAACACCTATGTGAGAATGCTATTCAATGACTACAGCTCAGCGTTCAACACCATAGTGCCCTCCAAGCTCATCACTAAGCTAATGACCCTGGGATCATCTGCAACTGGATCCTGGACTTCCTAAAGGGCCGCCCCCAGGTGGTAAGGGTAGGCAACAACACATCCACCCCGCTGAACCTCGACACGGGGCCCCTCAGAGGTGCATGCTCAGGCCCCTCTTGTACTCCCTGTTCACTCATGACTGCACGACCAGGCACGACTCCAACACCATCATTTTTTATTATTTTTTATTTTTTTTATTTCACCTTTATTTAACCAGGTAGGCTAGTTGAGAACAAGTTCTCATTTGCAACTGCGACCTGGCCAAGATAAAGCATAGCAGTGTGAACAGACAACACAGAGTTACACATGGAGTAAACAATTAACAAGTCAATAACACAGTATAAAAAAATAAAAAAAAGGGAGTCTATATACATTGTGTGCAAAAGGCATGAGGAGGGAGGCGAATAATTACAATATTGCAGATTAACACTGGAGTGATAAATGATCAGATGATCATGTACAGGTAGAGATATTGGTGTGCAAAAGAGCAGAGAAGTAAATAAATAAAAACTGTGGGGATGAGGTAGCCTAGGTGAAAATGGGTTGGCTATTTACCAATAGATTATGTACAGCTGCAGCGATCGGTTAGCTGCTCAGATAGCTGATGTTTGAAGTTGGTGAGGGAGATAAAAAGTCTCCAACTTCAATGATTTTTGCAATTCGTTCCAGTCACAGGCAGCAGAGTACTGGAACGAAAGGCGGCCGAATGAGGTGTTGGCTTTAGGGATGATCAGTGAGATACACCTGCTGGAGTGCGTGCTACGGATGGGTGTTGCCATCGTGACCAGTGAACTGAGATAAGGCGAAGCTTTACCTAGCATGGCCTTGTAGATGACCTGGAGCCAGTGGGTCTGGCGACGAATATGTAGCGAGGGCCAGCCGACTAGAGCATACAAGTCGCAGTGGTGGGTAGTATAAGTGCTTTAGTGACAAAACGGATGGCACTGTGATAAACTGCATCCAGTTTGCTGAGTAGAGTGTTGGAAGCAATTTTGTAGGTGACATCGCCGAAGTCAAGGATCGGTAGGATAGTCAGTTGATTTGATTTTCGATTGGAGATGTTTGATATGAGTCTGGAAGGAGAGTTTGCAGTCTAGCCAGACACCTAGGTACTTATAGGTGTCCACATATTCAAGGTCGGAACCATCCAGTGTGGTGATGCTAGTCGGTTATGCGGGTGCAGGCAGCAATCGGTTGAAAAGCATGCATTTGGTTTTACTAGCGTTTAAGAGCAGTTGGAGGCCACGGAAGGAGTGTTGTATGGCATTGAAGCTCGTTTGGAGGTTAGATAGCACAGTGTCCAATGACGGGCCGAAAGTACATAGAATGGTGTCGTCTGCGTAGAGGTGGATCAGGGAATCGCCTGCAGCAAGAGCAACATCATTGATATATACAGAGAAAAGAGTCGGCCCGAGAATTGAACCCTGTGGCACCCCCATAGAGACTGCCAGAGGACCGGACAGCATGCCCTCCGATTTGACACACTGAACTCTGTCTGCAAAGTAATTGGTGAACCAGGCAAGGCAGTCATCCGAAAAACCGAGGCTACTGAGTCTGCCGATAAGAATATGGTGATTGACAGAGTCGAAAGCATTGGCAAGGTCGATGAAGACGGCTGCACAGTACTGTCTTTTATTGATGGCGGTTATG
>NC_068440.1:33189724-33229724 GCF_023373465.1 Oncorhynchus keta | reverse complement strand
GTTCACCAGCAGACACATTAGGTTCAGCAGTAATAATATTAAATCATGAAGCTTCATTTGCAGTGAAAATACTGAATTATTAAGGTTGAATAAGCATAAACTCTCCCACATGCCGTGTCGTATCTGTTCGTGTTGCACAGAAAAACAAAGCAAACTTGGAAAAAACACTCTTGCCCTGCTTGTGTACTCGCTGTGTTTGGTGAGAGTGGAACTTTTCAGATTGCCTGAGTTTATGAAACATTTGAGACTTAGATTAGAAAGGATTGAGATTTTTTTTAAAGCAAGTTTGAGATTGACTGAGTGTATGACACATTTGAGACTTGGGTTTGAGAAAGATTTGGATTATTTCCCTCTGAAAATGGATGAAAATGTAATTTAGAGTTTTGACCCTGTCACATCTAACCCACTATAGCATCAGTATATTATATTTAGCCTCTAATGTGGAAACTGGCCTGACTGACTTAGTCAATACTGCACACAACACACACACACACACACACACACACACACACACACACACACACACACACACACACACACACACACACACACACACACACACATAGCACATCTCCTCTCCGACTATCCCTCATTACTTAAGATCCCACAGTGATTTATTGCAATGTGATGAGAGAGAGTGTGTGTGTGTGTGTGTGTGTGTGTGTGTGTGTGTGTGTGTGTGTGTGTGTGTGTGTGTGTGTGTGTGTGTGTGTGTGTGTGTGTGTGCACGTGGGTCAGAATGGATAAGCCAGACGCTGAGCCAATCGTTAAACTTTACTTTGTGTATCATATATCTCAGCAGCCATTAAGTCTGCCTGCGTGCTTGTTGACATTTTCCAGAGCTTCATATTTTTCCAACACACTTTAACTGAAGGACATGACATTGGACGGATGGCTTCATCCCTCCAGCCTGAGCCCCAGAGCTCTGGTGATAGGCTCCAGCATCCCAAATGGTACCCTATTCCCTATAGAGTGCACTACTTTTGACAGGGGCCCATAGGGCTCTGGTTAAAAGTAGTGCACTGTGTAGGGAATAGGGTGCAATTTGGGATGAACCTAGGCTGTCTGTGTCATCGCGGGGATGGGATCCCGTAAACTTATTTAAGAGCAGATGATTTTGCAGATGATTTAAGATGAAATTGCCTCAAGTACTGAGAGGCACTAATGCTGAGAAGTTATGAAGAATTTGCATAAATTAAGGTGCTAGTATGTCATTAGTTGTCTGTCGACAGGAGGTCAAATCATATGGTCATACCAATCCCTAAAGCATCATATGGTCGTGTCAATCCCTAAAGCATCATATGGTCGTGTCAATCCCTAAACCATCATATGGTCGTATCCCTAAAGCATCATATGGTCGTGTCCCTAAACCATCCGAGATGCAGAAATATGTGATTTAAGCTTAATGTTGATCAACATCTTATTTATATACAGTCTCTACCTCGCCTCACCTCCCTTCCTCATCCTCCCATCTTCCTCCACCTCTTCATCTCCTCTTCCTCCTCTTCCACTTCATCTCCCTCCTCATCTTCATCCTCTTCCTCCTCCTCTGCTTGTTTGTCATTGTATTCCCTTTTAATTACTATTCTGATCTTGTCTGTTGTCTGTGTGCGGTTTGAAGTGCAGTAATGACTTGGGTTGATTTGCTTGAGGTGTGCTTTGAATATGTACTACTTGAGTAGTTCTCTGTCGTTCCCTGTTCGCCTTGTCAAACCACATGATGTTTAATCTATTTTTGCAATTTGTTTTCTTTCCCCCTAACTCTCTCTCTCTCCATCTCTCTCTCTCTCTCTCTCTCTCTCTCTCTCTCTCTCTCGAAGGGAAAATGTTTGGCCTGCTCAGTGATATTGTGTTGCTTTCTATCTTTGGAAGTCAGGTGTTCAGATGTTATACAAGGTCCACTGATGGTGTTGACTTGAAAAGGTCAAGGTGTGGAAGGTGTGTGTGCATGCGTACCTGAGTGTTTGGATATGCATGCATGTAAGCTTCTATCTTACATTCTGCCCCCCCCCCCTGATGTCCTTAAACAGCTCTCTGGTCTTGGTCATTGTTGAGTGGCTGGAGTCTGTTTGATTGAGGTTGTGGACAGGTGTCTTTTCTACAGGTAACGAGTTCAAACAGGTGCAGTTAATACAGGTAATGAGTGGAGAACAGGAGGGCTTCTTAAACAAAAATTAACAGGTCTGTGAGAGCTGTAATTCTTACTGGTTGGTAGGTGATCAAATACTTGTGTCATGCAATAAAATGCTAATTAATTACTTAAAAATCATACAATGTGATTTTCTGGATTTTTGTTTTAGATTCCGTCTCTCACAGTTGAAGTGTACCTATGATAAAAAATTACAGACCTCTGCATGCTTTGTAAGTAGGATCAAATACTTGTTCTCCCCACTGTATATATATATATATATATATAATGTCCTTCAGTGGCAAGCTCATTATAAAGCCAGATAAACATGTTCTTTGATTTGGTAAAACAGATGGATAAAAACATCAAAGCAAGCATCCTTTGATGAATTCTGTACATTGATCTTCAATACATTGATACGCTCCAAATCTAGTGCACTACTTTGGTACCAGAACCGATAGTCCACTGGGCACAGACGTCAACTCTAAGTCTACTTTTGATTTACATTTGGTTGAGGTGTCAACTAACTTGAATTCAACGTGAAATCAACAAAACATTTCACCATGTCAGTGGATTTAGGTTAAAAGTTGGGTCCAATCAAATCCAACTCGAATCAGTTTTCCACGCTGATTCAGCGTAATCAAGTGTCATTTTTGTTGTTGTTGAAATGACATGGTAACAACGTTGATTAAACCCGTTTTTGCCCAGTCGGAGGGCTCTGGTTAAATGCAGTGCACTAAATAGGCAATAGGGTGCCATTTGGGTCTCAGGCTAGAATTGATGCCTCTTCTCTCTTTGATGCCTCTGTCAGTAGTTTGACTTGTCTCTACAGGAAAACAGGCAATCAGGACTCAAAGTCACTGTCGAGCAATCCTCCACTACAGAAAATGAATCAGTTACTTAATCTAGCCATGATGGAAACCACCTGGTCCGACTCAGACCATTTAGATTCAGACACTTTTTATCTCATCTCTTTTCTCCAGGAACGGAGAACAGTATCGCTGTTACGTTAGTTAGTGCCTTTTGCAGTCTGCCTGCACCCCTGCGCACAGACACACACACACAGGCACGCACAGCACACACACCCTGCGTTGTTTCTCCTGGCCCAGCCTTCCGTGCCGTGAGTCTGTTCCTCTCCTCTCTTCAGGCTAATTAAGAGAACAGTCCTTCACTCTCTCCCCTCCCCTCCCCCTCTCCTCAGGCTAATTAAGGGAACAGTCCTTCACTCTCTCCCCCCTCCCCTCTCCTCAGGCTAATTAGGGGAGCAGAGTCCTTCACTCTCTCCCCCCTCCCCCCTCTCCTCAGGCTAATTAGGGGAGCAGAGTCCTTCACTCTCTACCCTCCCCCCCCCCCTCCTCCGGCTAATTAGGGGAGCAGAGTCCTTCACTCTCTCCCCCTCCCCCTCTCTCCTCAGGCTAATTAGGGGAGCAGAGTTCTTCACTCTCTCCCCTCCCCTCCCCCCCTCTCCTCAGGCTAATTAGGGGAGCAGAGTCCTTCACTCTCTCCCCTCCCCTCCCCCCCTCCTCAGGCTAATTAGGGGAGCAGAGTCCTTCACTCTCTCCCATTGATTTCTCCCCTCCACAGTGCAGAGAGGATCCTGTCTCATTGATTTCTCCCCTCCACAGTGCAGAGAGGATCCTGTCTCATTGATTTCTCCCCTCCACAGTGCAGAGAGGATCCTGTCTCATTGATTTCTCCCCTCCACAGTGCAGAGAGGATCCTGTCTCATTGATTTCTCCCCTCCACAGTGCAGAGAGGATCCTGTCTCATTGATTTCTCCCCTCCACAGTGCAGAGAGGATCCTGTCTCATTGATTTCTCCCCTCCACAGTGCAGAGAGGATCCTGTCTCATTGATTTCTCCCCTCCACAGTGCAGAGAGGATCCTGTCTCATTGATTTCTCCCCTCCACAGTGCAGAGAGGATCCTGTCTCATTGATTTCTCCCCTCCACAGTGCAGAGAGGATCCTGTCTCACTTTCACAGGGTTATTATTCCCTCTTCTGCTAAATAATCATTTTCCATCACCAAGTCAGAGCCCTTCCTCTCTCACCTCACACACACACACGCGCACCACACAAACACACACACACCACACAAACAAACACACACACACACACACACACACACACACACACACACACACACACACACACACACACACACACACACACACACACACCTTTTCTCTCTTAGGAGGTAGGTAGGAGTGGTGTGTGTGTGTGTGTGGGGGGGGGGTATCTTCTCCAGTTTAACCTCGTAGAGAAGGGTCAGGGGTCACAGCCTTGTTGTGCCTATGACCGTTGACATTTGACCTTGAAAGGGTCTCTGTTAATGTCTGAAGGGGGAGATAAACCGAGGGAGGGAGATGGAGGGAGAGGTGGCTGGGTGTGTCTGATACTGATTGCGTTGGCCGACCAGCCGGTGCTGCTCACTGCTGAGTAATCTTCTATGACTTCAAATCCATCTTTTGAAAAGGCCTTGCTTTGACTTTAGACTGCTCTGCTTGCTGCTCAATGTGCAATTTCACACTTACGCAGGGCTGCTGACACATGCAAATGTAGACAACTGTGGAGCTGGGGAGAAACCATGGGAACGCCCTTGAGGGCTGTTGACCTGGCGGTAGACACCTACGCACCTGCAGATGAGCGTGCTCGCACATCAGTCTCTCACAACACCGTATACATCTAGCTTGGTAAGATTAAAATAAGATTTCATGACCAACATTGGAGAATTTTGCTCATTTTCAAGCAATAGCATTTTGTTTATCTTCAAAATGGAAGTATAGAAAACATCTGCTTAAATGTTACTATGGTATAGTAATGGGGTGGCAGGTAGCCTAGTGGTTAAAGCGTTGGGCCAGTAACCAAAAGGTTTTTGGATTGAATCCCGTTATAGACCTGGGTCTTTTTAGATGTCCAGGCTTTTTTAGATGTCCAGGCTGAGTTATGCCCTCAATCTCTCTTTCCCAAGGACCCTGCCTGTGTACAGTACAGTACAGTACAGAGAGAGAGAGAGAGAGAGAGAGAGAGAGAGAGAGAGAGAGAGAGAGAGAGAGAGAGAGAGAGAGAGAGAGAGAGAGAGAGAGAGAGAGAGAGAGAGAGAGAGAGAGAGAGAGAGAGAGAGAGAGAGAGAGAGACTACGCCGAAAGAGGGAGAGACTACGCCGTAAGAGATAGAGAGAGAGACTCTACGCCGAAAGAGAGAGGGAGAGACTCTACACCGAAAGAAATAGAGAGAGAGAGAGAGAGAGACTCTACGCCAAAAGAGATAGAGAGAGAAATATGAGTTCAAACCCTATCTGACCTCTGAAACCAAAGCGGAGGAAGATTACAAAGAAAACAGACATTTCTGGAAGTTTCCGATAGACAAACACTCTGGGCTGAGTGTGTATGTTTTTGTGTGTGTGTGTGTGTGTGTGTGTGTGTGTGTGTGTGTGTGTGTGTGTGTGTGTGTGTGTGTGTGTGTGTGAGAGAGAGAATTGACCAGTTGAAACCAGAAAGACTGGAGAAAAGTGGAGTTGGTTGGAGGATCTCTCTTAGCACTCATTGAGAGGAGATCCAGAGGTCTGCCCATGTGTAATACTTCTCCCCCTCTCTTCTTATGGGTTAGTAGCTGGTAACCTGATGAGAGAGTGTAATTGTTTGGGATTCCGTATTCCACCCTGCTATTAACCTCAGCGCTAAGGGAAACAACCTCAATTCTGTCTGTGATTGGTATCCCCCAAACTACTAAACAGGCTGATGGGCAGCAGCTGGGGATGTGTGTGTGTGTGTGTGTGTATACCTGAGTGGACAGTGTGTGTGTGTACCTGAGTGGATAGGGGATAGTGTGTGTGTGTGTGTGTGTGTGTGTGTGTGTGTGTGTGTGTGTGTGTGTGTGTGTGTGTGTGTGTGTGTATACCTGAGTGGACAGTGTGTGTGTGTGTACCTGAGTGGATAGGGGATAGTGTGTGTGTGTGTGTGTGTGTGTGTGTGTGTGTGTGTGTGTGTGTGTGTGTGTGTGTGTGTGTGTGTGTGTGTGTGTGTGTGTGTGTGTGTGGAAGTGGAATGTGTGTGTGTGTGTGGGGGGCTTATGGGTTAGGTTTCGAGTTAGGTCTGGGGTTAGGTTTAGGGTTAGAGTTAGAAATAAGGTTAGGGCTAGGGGTTAGGGTAAGAATTATAAATAAGGTTAGGGCTAGGGGTTAGGGTAAGAATTATAAATAAGTTTAGGGCTAGGGTTTAGGGTAAGAATTATAAATAAGGTTAGGGCTAGGGGTTAGGGTAAGAATTATAAATAAGGTTAGGGCTAGGGGTTAGGGTAAGAATTATAAATAAGGTTAGGGCTAGGGTTTAGGGTAAGAATTATAAATAAGGTTAGGGCTAGGGGTTAGGGTAAGAATTATAAATAAGGTTAGGGCTAGGGGGTTAGGGTAAGAATTATAAATAAGTTTAGGGGTTAGGGTTAGGGTAAGGGTTAGAATTAAGGTTAGGTCTAGGGGTTAGGGTAAGGGTTAGAATAAATGTTACTGCTAGGAGTTAGGGTAAGAATTATAATCAATGGTAGTGCTAGGGGTAGGGGTTAGAGTAAGAATTAGAATTAAGGTTAGGGCCAGTGGTTAGGTTTAGGTTTAGGGTTAGAATTAAGGTTAGGGCTAGGGGTTAGGTTTAGGTTTAGGGTTAGAATTAAGGTTAGGGCTAGGTGTTAGGTTTAGGTTTATAGGGTTAGAATTAAGGTTAGGTCTTGGAGTTAGGTTTAGTTTTAGGTTAAGAATTAAGGTTAGGGCCAGTGGTTAGGTTTAGGTTTAGGGTTAGAATTAAGGTTAGGGCTATGGGTTAGGTTTAGGTTTAGGGTTAGAATTAAGGTTAGGGCTAGGGGTTAGGTTTAGGTTTAGGGTTAGAATTAAGGTTAGGTCTTGGAATTAGGTTAAGGTTAGGTTAAGAATTAAGGTTAGGGTTAGTGGTTAGGTTTAGGTTTAGGTTTAGGGTTAGAATTAAGGTTAGGGCTATGGGTTAGGTTTAGGTTTAGGGTTAGCATTAAGGTTAGGGCTATGGGTTAGGTTTAGGTTTAGGGTTAGAATTAAGGTTAGGTCTTGGAATTAGGTTAAGGTTAGGTTAAGAATTAAGGTTAGGGTTAGTGGTTAGGTTTAGGTTTAGGTTTAGGGTTAGAATTAAGGTTAGGGCTATGGGTTAGGTTTAGGTTTAGAGTTAGCATTAAGGTTAGGGCTATGGGTTAGGTTTAGGTTTAGGGTTAGCATTAAGGTTAGGGCTATGGGTTAGGTTTAGGTTTAGGGTTAGAATTAAGGTTAGGGCTAGGGGTTAGGTTAAGGTTAGGTTAAGAATTAAGGTTAGGGTTAGTGGTTAGGTTTAGGTTTAGGGTTAGAATTAAGGTTAGGGCTATGGGTTAGGTTTAGGGTTAGAATTAAGGTTAGGGCTAGGGGTTAGGTTTAGGGTTAGACTTAAGGTTAGGGCTAGGGGTTAGGTTTAGGGTTAGGGTTTGGTTTAGTTTTAGGGTCAGAGTAAGGTTTAGGGTTAGGGAAAATATAATTTTTGGGTTAAGGAAATTGGATTTTGAAATTGTGTGTGTGTGTACGTCCGTGCTTGGGGGTTAGGGTTAGGGTGAGGGTTAGGGTTGGGGGTTAGGGTTAGGGATAGGGTTAGGGGGGGGGGTAGGGTTAGGGTTAGAGAAATTGGATGTTTGAATGTGTGTGTGCGTACATCCTTGATGGGGGTTAGGGTTAGGGTTAGGGTTGGGGGTTAGGGATAGGGTTAGGGTTGGGGTTAGGGTTAGGGTTAGGGTTAGAGTTAGGGGTTAGGGTTAGGGTTAGGGTTAGGGTTGGGGGTTAGGGTTAGGGTTAGGGTTGGGGTTAGGGTTAGGGGTGGGTGGGGGTTAGGGTTAGGGTTGGGGGTTAGGGTTAGGGTTGGGGGTTAGGGTTAGGGTTAGGGGTTAGGGTTAGGGGTTAGGGTTAGGGTTGGGGGTTAGGGTTAGGGTTGGGTTAGGGTTAGGGTTAGGGTTAGGGTTAGGGTTGGGGGTTAGGGTTAGGGTTAGGGTTAGGGAAATTGGATGTTTGAATGTGTGTGTGCGTACGTCCGTGCTTGTGTAAACTTTAAAGCAGAACTGAACCCGAGAACTAACTTCTCTCGTTGAAAATATTATTCGTCAGAAACATATATTCCAGTGCCAAAATGGACTAAAAAGTTCAATTATGTAAATGTTGGTCATAAAGTCAGTATCTTCCAAAACTGAGTTTCGTGAGATTTGCGTACTAGATCATTCTCCCTAACATGGGATACACAGCTACAGTGATTGCTCTCTATCCAATCCTACCACAGAACGCGCAGACAGTGAGGCAGCGGATTGGACACATTGCTTTCTTTAAACTTGAGAATTAGTGCACCAAACACCTTAGCTAGGGGTCAAATTGTGCGAATAAAACATTGGCAAAAATTTCAAACTGAATTACAGATTTCTTTATCTATTTTCAGGAAGTGATACTGGCTTTGTTCCTATGGTGTCTCATCGGGGACAAATGTTATTAACTGCCACATTGAACCACAAGACTGAAATCTGGTTTCCTTAATGAGCAACAGGGAAACATGAGGTATCGGTGCGTTCAGTTGTTTTTTCTGAGAGAATCTAACAGCTAATCCGACTCAACCATCTTCCGACAAGGAGCGCCATGACCCGTATTATTGTGTATTTGGTTCCTGTTATTTTTACACAGACATTTTACCATTCTCTCTTTTTCTTTGGGGGTTCTCACTTTCATTTGTCATCATGCACAGCACAGCGATCCATGGTGCCCTTTCAGACCAATCCATGTACATCACTTTAACATACTGCGGCCGACAAGCGCCCTGGCATGCCTCAGTTAATCAACAAGTCCAAATGCCGCCCTCCTCATTCCTCTAACAGCCGTAACTCGCTGACTGGATCGATAACGCGTTCCTCTCCCTCCCATCGATCAAACCCATCTCAGAGCCGGGCCATCTCCAGGCCTTCTTCCTGCCTCTTCTGCTTATTTATTTTCCAACCTGGTGTCAATAAAGGCAGGGATTGGAGTCAGGGACACTCTGGTTGCGTTTGTCACACTTTACGACCCCACAGCGGAGGAGGGGGGAGGAGGAGGATGTGACGTGTGTGTGCGTGTGTGCGTGTGTGTGCGTGTGTGTGTGTGTGTGTGTGTGCGTGTGTGTGTGTGTGTGTGTGTGTGTGTGTGTGTGTGTGTGTGTGTGTGTGTGTGTGTGTGTGTGTGTGTGTGTGTGTGTGTGTGTGTGTGACGGGGCCTTTTTAACACAGAGCTGTCAGAGCAGCAGCAGTGCTCTGATGAAAGGCTAATGTTCTCTGAGACCTGTTCAACTTTTCAGAAAGAAAAGGCCCAGCTGTATAGCAGACTTTACTGTAGTCATCTGAGGCTCACATGAGGCCACAGGAATGTGAAATATTCTCTGTCTCAAGCTGTTCTGTTCCTCGTCTGAAAGCCTTGGAGGCCGTCTATCTCTCTCTGTCTCCCTCTCTCTCTTTCTCTCTCTCTCTCTCTCTCCCTCTCCTCTCTCTCTTCTCTCTCTCTCTCTCTCTCTCTCTCTCTCTCTCTCTCTCTCTCTCTCTCTCTCTCTCTCTCTCTCTCTCGCTCTCTCTCTCTCCCTCTCTGTCTCTTTCGTTCTCTCTCTTCCCTCCCACTTATCTCTCTGTTGCTCCCCCACATCTCTTCCCCTTCATGGTGTACAATGGTAGAAAAGCAGCATGTACAGTCCTGTATGCTCCCCAAGGCACTTCTAGCATTGATACCTACCTGCCTGCCGCTTCGGCGTATCAAACCGCCTCAAATATACTAACCATCTGTGAGTCTCTCCCAGTCTCAGTCTGAGCAGCACCCAGCGTCCGTCAAAAGAGCGGCCGGGCAGGAGACAATGCCATCCCTGAGACATCTGCTAGGGCAGGTATTCCCAAACTGGGGTACGTGCAATGCCGGTCAGGGGGTACGCCAAATTAAATGTGATTCATATATATATTTTTTTTTTACAATATCTAACATTATATTTTCCAACGGGGATATACATTTGGGTGAGGTTTTTCTCTCGCCTGAGTACCCTCATTTCACTGCCAAAAATACAATTAAACCATCTAGTGTTCAGCGAATTAACAACACAATGCCAAATACAGGTAGCCTAGTCAAATAATTAACATCCAATCATGTTACCCTCTCGCGGGAATTCAACTAGCCAAACGTAGCTGCTGCTCATTCCGTTTGCTCAAAAATTTATAAATTATTTTAAAAAGTAAGGCCCGCGTCCATAGAGACACATACCAGCTCTACTGGTAGTACTGCTACTACCAGCACTACTACACCTGCACCTGTCAACGACACACGTTGTTCTGCTTCCACAGCACATCCAATGCTAGCGTCAGTAATTCTACATTTGTTGTTATCCCAGCTAGCATGGACACTGACAGTTGTGAATATGATGCAGCCGAAGAGCTACTGCCCCCTTCCCCGGGAAAGCACCGAACAACAGACAGGGATGATGGACCATCGAAGAGGCGCAAATATGATGAGAACTACATTGATTTGGGGTTCACTTATATTGCGAGTAGTGCCTTTCCTCAGCCACAGTGTTATATGTGCAAAAATACTATCTCACAATCTGATGAAACCTTCACTCTTGCACAGACATTTAGATACAAAACATGGCAATTTGAAATATAAGCCACGGGAGTTTTTTGAGCAAGAATTATGTTGACTTTTGAGTAGTAAGACATGTATAAAAGCAACAGATATCATTAATAAGAAGGGGCTAGAAGTGTCTTATATCGTGAGCTACCGAGTGGCTAGGACAGGTAAGCCCCATAATATTGTGGAGGACTTAATTCTTCCTGCTGCCGCGGATATGGCTGGGAAAATGCTGGGGGAAAAGGCCCAAAAAACTATACAGAAAATGTCTTCATCAAACACTGTTTCACAACGCATCAGTGACATGGCAGGAGATGTGTTGACACAATTACTGCTTCGCATACAAGCCAGTGAATTATATGCGTTACAGCTGGATGAATCAACAGACGTGGCAGGCCTGGCACAGCTCCTGGTATATGTCTGTTACGTTTATGGGGGGTCAATTAAGGAAGACACCCTCTTCTGGAAACCACTTGAAACCAGGACAACAGAAGGTAGTATTTTTAATGTACTGGACAGCTTTGTGACATCAAATGGACTTTGGTGGTCAAGATGTGTTGGTATCTGTACTGATGGTGCAAAGCCATAACAGGGAGACATAGTGGAGTGGTAATGGGCGTGCCAGCAGTTGCTCCCGACGACACTTGGGTACACTGCAGCATCCACCAAGAGGCTTTTGCTGCCAAGAGAATGACTGACGGCTTGAAAGACATTTTGGACACTACAGTCAAAATGGTTAACTTTGTTAAAGCAAGACCCCTGAACTCTTGTGTATTTTCTGTACTATGCAATGATATGGGCAGCGACCATGTAACGCTTTTACAACGTACAGAAGTGCGCTGGTTATCAAGGGGCAAAGCATTGACACGTTTTTTTTAAAACTGAGAGACGAGCTTAAAGTTTGGCCTATCTTGGTGATGTTTTTTCTAACCTGAATGACCTGAATCTAGGATTACAGGGACTCTCACAACTATATTCAATGTGCGGGACAAAATTGAGGCTATGATTAAGAAATTGGAGCTCTTCTATGTTTGCATTAACAAGGACAACACACAGGTCTTTACATCATTGTATTATTTTTTTGTGTGCAAATATACTCCAGCTTACGGGCAATGTCAAATGTGATATAGCAAAGCACCTGAGTGAGTTGGGTGCGCAATTGGTGAAGTGAAATGAAAAAATAACTTGTTTCAAAAAAATTATACAAAATAATAATAATATAATATAATAATAATAATATATAATAATAATAATAATAATATAATAATAATAATAATATATGCCATTTAGCAGACGCTTTTATCCAAAGCGACTTACAGTCAGTCATGTGTGCATACATTCTACGTATGGGTGGTCCCGGGAATCGAACCCACTACCCTGGCGTTACAAGCGCCATGCTCTACCAACTGAGCTACAGAAGAGTGGTGTGTGCATATGTATTCACCCCCTTTGCTATGAAGCCCTTAAATAAGATCTGGTGCAACCAATTACCTTGAGAAGTCACATAATTAGTGTGCAATCTAAGTGTCACATGATCTGTCACATGATCTCAGTATATATAAACCTGTTCTGAAAGGCCCAGAGTCTGCAACACCACGAAGCAAGGGGCACCACCAAGCAAGCGGCACCATGAAGACCAAGGAGCTCTCCAAACAGGTCAGGGACACAGTTGTGGAGAAGTACAGATCAGGGTTGAGTTATAAAAAAATATCCATAACTTTGAACATCCCACAGAGCACCATTAAATCCATTATTAAAAAATGGAAAGAATATGGCACCACAACAAACCTGCCAAGAGAGATGTACCAAACTTATAGAGACATATCCACCAAGAGACTTGCAGCTGTAATAGGTGGCTCTACAAAGTATTGACGTTGCAGGGGTGAATAGTTATGCACGCTCAAGTTTTTTGTTTGTTTTACAATAAAATATATTTTGCATCTTCAAAGTGGAAGGCATGTTGTTTAAATCAAATGAAACAAACCCCCCACAAATCCATTTTAATTCCAGGTTGTATGGCAACAAAAAATGCCAAGGGGGTGAATACTTTTGCAAGGCACCGTACATATGCTTTTGAATGTTTGTGCCTGACATCTGACTTTAAGGGAAATGATTGACAAAAATAATATTACCACCACCAACCATATAAATCCTCTAGTTTCAGTATGCTGAGTGACAAACACTACTCATGCTCCCATTTCCCTCTTCTATATTACGGTATGTCAATTTAAATACAGTTGAAGTTGGAAGTTTACACACACCTTAGCCAATTTCATTTAAACTCAGTTTTTCACAATTCCTGACATTTAATCCTAGTAAACATTCCCTGTATTAGGTCAGTTAGGATCACCACTTTATTTTAAGAATGTGAAATGTCAGAATGATAGTAGAGAGAAGGATTTATTTCAGCTTTTATTTCTTTCATCACATTCCCAATGGGTCAGAAGTTTACATACACTCAATTAGTATTTGGTAGCATTAACTTTAAATTGTTTAACTTGGATCAAATGTTTCGGTTGGCCTTCCACAATAAGTTGGGTGAATTTTGGCCCATTCCTCCTGACACAGCTGGTGTAACGGAGTCAGGTTTGTAGGCCTCCTTGCTAGCACATGCTTTTTTCAGTTCTGCCCACACATTTTCTATAGGGTTGAGGTCAGGGCTTTGTGATGGCCACTCCAATACCTTGATTTTGTTGTCCTTAAAGCCATTTTGCCACAACTTTGGAAGTGCAATATACTTGGGGTCATTGTCCATTTGGAAGACCCATTTGCGACCAAGCTTTAACTTCCTTACTGATGTCTTGAGATGTTGCTTCAATATATCTACATAATTTTCCTGCCTCATGAGAGCCATCTATTTTGTGAAGTGCACCCTCCTGCAGCAAAGCACCCCCACAACATGATGCTGCCACCCCCGTGCTTCACATTTGGGATGGTGTATTCAGCTTGCAAGCCTCCCCCTTTTTCCTCCAAACGTAACAATGGTCATTATGGCCAGACAGTTCTATTTTTGTTTCATCAGACCAGAGGACATTTCTCCAAGAGGTATGATCTTTGTCCCCATGTCCAGTTGCAAACCCCAGTCTGGCTTTTTTATGGTGGTTTTGGAGCGGTGGCTTCTTCCTTGCTGAGCGGCCTTTCAAGTTACGTCGATATAGGACTCGTTTTACTGTGGATACAGACACTTTTGTACCTGTTTCATCCAGCATCTTCACAAGGTCCTTTGCTGTTGTTCTGGGATTGATTTGCACTTTTTGCACCAAAGTACGTTAATCTCTAGGAGACAGAACGCATCTCCTTCCTGAGCGGTATGACGGCTGCGTGGTCCCATGGTGTTTATACTTGCGTACTATTGTTTGTCCAGATGAATGTGATACCTTCAGGCGTTTGGAAATTGCTCCCAAGGATGAACCAGACTTGTGGAGGTCTATATTTTTTGTCTGTGGTCTTAGTTGATTTCTTTTGATTTTCCAATGATGTCAAGCAAAGATGCACTGAGTTTGAAGGTAGGCCTTGAAATACATCCACAGGTACACATGCAATTGACTCAAATGATGTCAATTAGACTATCAGAAACTTCTAAAGCATTTACATAATTTTCTGGAATTTTCCAAGCTGTTTAAAGGCACAGTCAACTGAGTGTATGTAAACTTCTGACCCACTGGAATTGTGACACAGTGAATTATAAGTGAAATAATCTGTCTGTAAACAATTGTTGGAAAAGTGACTTGTGTCATGCACAAAGTAGATGTCCTAACCAACTTGCCAAAACTATAGTTTGTTAAAAAGAAATTTGTGGAGTTGTTGAAAACTGAGTTTTAATTACTCCAACCTAAGTGTATGTAAACTTCTGATTTTAACTGTGTGTATGGGTGCATTTTCTCAGAGGATCTTACCGTAGTACATTTGATGCTCCCAACCAATATATGCGTAGTTAGAAAACACACATTGCTTACACTCCAGGGCAGAAAAAGCCTTTTGGACCCGTGGCAAATAGCAAAGTCTGTGATGTGCATCAGAGTGGTTAATGCAACCTTTATATTAAATGTTATATTCAGAAAGAACACAGCATCACGTTGTGTTGGATGGATTATGAAACGACCTTGTTGCTTTTTTCACATCACAACCAAAATCAGGGCTTTTACAGTTTGTGGAAGGATTCTGATTCAGATTTGAGTAGAAAGGGTTGACAGCTGATGTTGTTGGTGAGACTGTGTGATTGTTGCATGTCTGAGTATCAAAGCTTAGACACAACATATATAACAGCTAAAACATAAAGCCTTTCACCATGAAGATAATAAGTAGTCTGTGACAGGAAGACCGCCAACATCTATCCCTCTGAGATCAGATAATGGGAGAAGTAAACAGTTCCTTTTCCCTGTGTGACTGATTACCTTTGAGCCTGGCTCTCCTGTATGCCAAAAGCCGGTGTTAGCCCACTGAGCTAAAGCATTGAAGGCAATATCTTGGAGAGCCAACGCAAGTGTCAGGGTTCAGAACCAGGTATTAAACCTTTTAAAAGAACCCACAACCAAGTAAAATCCAAGCCTCTCTCAGGGATTGACTTGGACCAGAAATAGGCTTCTTTAACACATCGATCACCATACCAGGACATATTCTTCCTGGAGGCCCCCATACCAGGACATATTCTTCCTGGAGGCTCCCATACCAGGACATATTCTTCCTGGAGGCTCCCATACCAGGACATATTCTTCCTGGAGGCTCCCATACCAGGACATATTCTTCCTGGAGGCTCCCATACCAGGACATATTCTTCCTGGAGGTCCCCATACCAGGACATATTCTTCCTGGAGGTCCCCATACCAGGACATATTCTTCCTGGAGGTCCCCATACCAGGACATATTCTTCCTTGAGGTCCCCATACCAGGACATATTCTTCCTGGAGGTCCCCATACCAGGACATATTCTTCCTGGAGGTCCCCATACCAGGACATATTCTTCCTGGAGGCCCCCATACCAGGACATATTTTTACTGGGTCCCCATACCAGGACATGTTCTTCCTGGAGGCCCCCATACCAGGACATATTCTTCCTGGAGGTCCCCATACCAGGACATATTCTTCCTGGAGGTCCCCATACCAGGACATATTCTTCCTGGAGGTCCCCATACCAGGACATATTCTTCCTGGAGGTCCCCATACCAGGACATATTCTTCCTGGAGGCTCCCATACCAGGACATATTTTTACTGGGTCCCCATACCAGGACATATTCTTCCTTGAGGCTCCCATACCAGGACATATTCTTCCTGGAGGCTCCCATACCAGGACATATTCTTCCTGGAGGTCCCCATACCAGGACATATTCTTCCTGGAGGTCCCCATACCAGGACATATTCTTCCTTGAGGTCCCCATACCAGGACATATTCTTCCTGGAGGCCCCCATACCAGGACATATTTTTACTGGGTCCCCATACCAGGACATGTTCTTCCTGGAGGCCCCCATACCAGGACATATTCTTCCTGGAGGTCCCCATACCAGGACATATTCTTCCTGGAGGTCCCCATACCAGGACATATTCTTCCTGGAGGCCCCCATACCAGGACATATTTTTACTGGGTCCCCATACCAGGACATATTCTTCCTTGAGGCCCCCATACCAGGACATATTTTTCCTGGAGGTCCCCATACCAGGACATATTCTTCCTGGAGGTCCCCATACCAGGACATTTTTTTCCTAGAGGACCCAATTATTAACCAAATAATTATAATTTTGCACAAAATCCACCATTTAGACTGACCCACTCAGCTAAATATAGATCAGCCCATCTGGCATTTTCCAGAACTGCCCTATGGTCAGTCCGTCTCTGATTTAATTAGAGGCTTTCTTCTAAGTGTGTGGGATTGTACATCAAATATGTCTTGTCGTCTAAAGAGCCATTTAGCCGCCATCCTCAGTGAACATTGAAGCTAAGCCTTAGTACTCTTAGTATGTTGGCACTAATCAATGATGTATTAGCATGATGGAACATGTTGTGTGACAATACGTCTCTTTCTCCGAAGGTTATTATACACGGAGAGGTGGAGAGATGGAAAGATGGACAGATGGAGGAATGAGATGCTCTGGTTGAATATTTAATAGAGACAAACATGTTTGGTAGACAACACAACACAAGAGAACTGTGTGTGAGATACGGTAAGGCTATCTGTTGCTGTGGAGGAAACATTATGTGCGCTACAGTTTGTTCCGTGGCTGTGTCCATATGATACATGCGATTTCAATGCATTGCAACTCTAAATGGTTTATTGATGTTTCTTATTGCTGAGCAAACATTGTTCTGAAGAGCTGTTAAACATATAAGCCCAGGTGTCACCCATTCATCCTTACAATAAATTAAACTGCAACAACATACACTGAGTATACCAAACATTAAGAACACCTTCCTAATATTGAGTTGCACCTCCTTTTGCCCTCAGAACAGCCTCAATTCATCAGGGCAGGTAGCCTAGTGGTTAGAGCGTTGGGCCAGTAACTGAAATGTTGCTAGATCGAATCCCTGAGCTGACAAGGTAAAAATCAGTTGTTCTGCCCCTGAACAAGGCAATTAACCCAGTGTTTCTAGACTGTCATTGTAAATATGAATTTGTTTTTAACTGACTTGCCTAGTTAAATAAATAAATAAAACTCACAGTGTCAAAAGCATTCCACAGGGATGTTGACTGCAGTTGTATCAAGTTGGATGAGTATCCTTTAGGTGTTGGAACATTCTTGATACATGTGGGGAACTGTTGAGCATGAAAAACCCAGGAGCATTGCAGTTCTTTACACTGGTATGCCTGGCACCTACTACCATACTCCTTTAGAAGGTGACCTTTCGTCTTGCCCATTCACCCTCTGAAAGGCACACACACACACAATCCATGTCTCAACTGTCTCAAGGCTTACAAATCCTACTTTAACCTGCCCCATCCCCTTCATCTACACTGATTGAAGTAGATTTAACAAGTGACATCATTAAGGGATCATACTGTAGCTTTCACCTGGATTCACCTGGTCAGTCTATGTCATGGAAAGAGCAGGGGTTCTTAATGTTTTGTATACTCAGTGTACATTTGAATGGGATTTCATTGACCAGTATCACCAGTTTAAAGTCCTCCCTTTGACCATTGATTAGAACAGCCAGCTGTGGTATTCACAATTCAGACCTGACAAACAGGCCGTCTTGTCTTTCTCTCCTTGACGGGAAAGGATGCTCAAAACTCCCCCCATCAAACTCATTCTCACCCCATAATTGCCATTAATGGATTTAAACAAGGGGAGAGACGTCAAAATGAAATTACACACATCAGGCTCCAGCCATGCGACGCCCCTGTTGATTGTGACCCCCCCCCCAAAAAGGGTCTCTTTCACACTTCATTGGATTTCAATTATCAGGTGATAGGAGCCGAGCAGTGCTGGCATTGTCGCTGCTAACCATTGGCACCCACTCACACCTTCACCACCAAGGTGAAGCAGATAATTCATTCAGATGATTTTTTTTTCATCTCTTCTTCCTTTCTTTTCTTTTGGCGGGCGGACGGACATTGTTTTGGCGGGCAGGGGAGCGATGCTGGAACGTGAGAGTGACAGCTCCATAACCTCAATGGCGCCCGTGGGAGAGCGGTCGACAGGCAGCCTGAAGAGGACATCCTCTCACCTGCCGTGGAGCTGCCAGAGTGAGACTCTGCAGGAGCTCAGTGGTAACCATACAGCCTGTATTTTTCTCTGTTAGAAACAAAAAAATTAGAAGCAGGCATTGGTCTGAAGCTGAAAAAGAAAGAAAGAACATTCACAAGCTCCATAATGTCTACTCCACCCATGCTCTTCCAAGGTTTTCCAACACACAGTTTTGAACTACTACAGTAGCTATGTTGATCAATTTTACTTCAAACATTGTATATACAGTGTGCTTAGGATTCAAACCTTCTCAAAAAAATGAATTCATACTCCTAGAGGAGGTGCTCCCATATTATTATCCCAATAATATGAGAGCACCTCCGCATAAAAAGTCAAGTATTGGAATCTTCACACACCACGCTAAGATAGTATCCCATTCCACTACTTTCTCTATATTGTTTTATTATATGAAAGCAAGCTTTGCTTTTGTACTTACAAGACCATCAGGCTTGATTAAGTGAGCTGTTTTGTCTTGTAGTAATTTATGTGGTACTTGATTGTTCTTTGCCATTTTAAATTGTAATTTATTTAGACCTTTATTTTACCAATGTAATGTATGTCGCTGAGAAAAAATATACAGTGCCTTGCGAAAGTATTCGGCCCCCTTGAACTTTGCGACCTTTTGCCACATTTCAGGCTTCAAACATAAAGATATAAAACTGTATTTTTTTGTGAAGAATCAACAACAAGTGGGACACAATCATGAAGTGGAACGACATTTATTGGATATTTCAAAAATTTTTAACAAATCAAAAACTGAAAAATTGGGCGTGCAAAATTATTCAGCCCCCTTAAGTTAATACTTTGTAGCGCCACCTTTTGCTGCGATTACAGCTGTAAGTCGCTTGGGGTATTTCTCTATCAGTTTTGCACATCGAGAGACTGAATTTTTTTCCCATTCCTCCTTGCAAAACAGCTCGAGCTCAATGAGGTTGGATGGAGAGCATTTGTAAACAGCAGTTTTCAGGTCTTTCCACAGATTCTCGATTGGATTCAGGTCTGGACTTTGACTTGGCCATTCTAACACCTGGATATGTTTATTTTTGAACCATTCCATTGTAGATTTTGCTTTATGTTTTGGATCATTGCCTTGTTGGAAGACAAATTTCCGTCCCAGTCTCAGGTCTTTTGCAGACTCCATCAGGTTTTCTTCCAGAATGGTCCTGTATTTGGCTCCATCCATCTTCCCATCAATTTTAACCATCTTCCCTGTCCCTGCTGAAGAAAAGCAGGCCCGAACCATGATGCTGCCACCACCATGTTTGACAGTGGGGATGGTGTGTTCAGGGTGATGAGCTGTGTTGCTTTTACGCCAAACATAACGTTTTGCATTTTTGCCAAAAAGTTCAATTTTGGTTTCATCTGACCAGAGCACCTTCTTCCACATGTTTGGTGTGTCTCCCAGGTGGCTTGTGGCAAACTTTAAACAACACTTTTTATGGATATCTTTAAGAAATGGCTTTCTTCTTGCCACTCTTCCATAAAGGCCAGATTTGTGCAATATACGACTGATTGTTGTTCTATGGACAGAGTCTCCCACCTCAGCTGTAGATCTCTGCAGTTCATCCAGAGTGATCATGGGCCTCTTGGCTGCATCTCTGATCAGTCTTCTCCTTGTATGAGCTGAAAGTTTAGAGGGACGGCCAGGTCTTGGTAGATTTGCAGTGGTCTGATACTCCTTCCATTTCAATATTATCGCTTGCACAGTGGTCCTTGGGATGTTTAAAGCTTGGGAAATCTTTTTGTATCCAAATCCGGCTTTAAACTTCTTCACAACAGTATCTCGGACCTGCCTGGTGTGTTTCTTGTTCTTCATGATGCTCTCTGCGCTTTTAACGGACCTCTGATACTATCACAGTGCAGGTGCATTTATACGGAGACTTGATTACACACAGGTGGATTGTATTTATCATCATTAGTCATTTAGGTCAACATTGGATCATTCAGAGATCCTCACTGAACTTCTGGAGAGAGTTTGCTGCACTGAAAGTAAAGGGGCTGAATAATTTTGCACGCCCAATTTTTCAGTTTTTGATTTGTTAAAAAAGTTTGAAATATCCAATAAATGTCATTCCACTTCATGATTGTGTCCCACTTGTTGTTGATTCTTCACAAAAAAATACAGTTTTATATCTTTATGTTTGAAGCCTGAAATGTGGCAAAAGGTCGCAAAGTTCAAGGGGGCCGAATACTTTCGCAAGGCACTGTATATGCTATATTCACATCCTTTTTTGGTCAGCAGGTGTGCAACATAATAACAGGTGGTGGTGTGTTGGACACAGTCACTCATATAGATAGAGGGGTCTAGAGAACACGTGTCCGTATTTCTACCACAACTCAATGTTGAGAATATATCAAAGCTACATTCTTCCACAAAACATAGCGAGCTAAATAGGTTCAAAACAGGATCAAAGCCAACGCAGAACTTTGGGAATCTGTCACACTGCTAACTAGCGACCTTGCAATGCATGCAATAGGCATTGCAAAACTAGCTAGGTAGGCTCTACCTAACGTTGGCGAGCTATGTTTTGTGTAAGTAGGATATATTGTGGTGCATGAACTGGTCTTACGTGTTCGCTAATGTTACGGTCTTACATTGGCTAGGGTTACCAAGCTAACTTTAACAGGCTATCGTAGCAGCCAAGGATATTCGCAAGTTTATTTTTGTGTATTTGTTTGTGCTCTGATTACACGCAAGTGTCTAGGTCAGCAGTTTACACATGATGTCTCATGAAAAACCTTACTTGGCAAAATATAGCAAGCTTTCCTCGCTTGTTGGTTAGCTACCTAGCCAACGTTAGCTCTCATCTGACTCTTATAACATTACATTAGCTTGTTGAAAACTTAGCTACCTAACTAATCAAAACGAAACCACATTCATTGGCTACCTACCATTCTTTGCCTGTTTGTTAGCTAGCTAGGTTTCAGCTGACTCGTGTTAGCTGCTACAGAGGCTAGCTGCTGGACTTTGGACAAGTAGCTACCTAGTTGATCATTAGCTAGCTACCTAGTTGATCAAAATATCTGTTTGCATTTATGGTTCCTCAGCTTCAATACCACCATATATAGTTAGCTAAATACAGTAGCCTAGGATTGACCTTATGACTGGCAGCGTGGTGCAAGCAAACGTGAGCTTCGGGTAAAAACGTATGTTAGCATTGTCAGAAATGCTACAAAAAGGTAGCACATTGTTGTTTCTTAATTGACAGAAAATAGCACTTGAGAGTGATATGCTATACATTTAATCAAAACTGTTGCCCCTACAAACATATTCAGTCCACTTTATGGAAGCTGTAGTCTCTTTCTTATCTGACGCGTAGAAGTATATACAGTTGAAGTTGGAAGTGTCCATACACCTTAGCCAATTACATTTAAACTCAGTTTTTCACGATTCCTGACATTTAATCCTAGTAAAAATTCCCTGTTTTAGGTCAGTTAGGATCACCACTTTATTTTAAGAATGTGAAATGTCAGAATAAGGGTAGAGAGTGATTTATTTCAGCTTTTATTTCTTTCATCACATTCCTATTTTTTTTTGTCCTATTTCTGACAACCCTGTTAAAACTCCGGTATGTGGTTCTCGGTAACTGCTCATGACGAGAGGCGGGGAGTGTGATGCGCACCTCAAATCAAGTTGATTCGATGTCGGTGTCATCTTGGCTTAGATATGATGGTAGGGATATTTGAATTTAACATTGAGTTTAAATGAATCCCTACTATAGTCGCACCAACTGGCGTGACTATAATCACCATAGTACTGTAGGGTAAATAGTAGGTATTTACGTAGTAATTACTTGATAACAAAAGGTATTTACTTGGTTTGTTTCTTAGTACTTACCTTTAGGACTAGAAATAGTTACCTTTTGTTTCCAAATTACTACAATGTAAATACGTAGTACTTACCTGGCTGTAAAATGAAGGATTGGTGTACTTTGCTGTACTGCGGCAGAATAGAGAGGCACGCTAAGGCATTACAAACACCAGAGGATTTATATATAATATAATTATATATGCCATTTAGCAAAAAAATGTAAAGCCAAAGCGACTTACATACGTTTTGTGCATACGTTTTACATATTTATATCTCTAGCATACGTTTCAAAGACAACACACTCAGTGTGTCTCTTTTATACTTTGCTGCATGCATAAATTATTGTATGGCTCATCAGTAATGCCTCTTAATGTGTGCCTCTAACCCTGTTATATCACATGGTTTCAGTGGATGTGTGAAGACTGTGTCGCTGTGCACACATTACTGTAGACAACACAGTTTAAAATGCACGTAACACATATGAATATACTAGCACAAAGCTTCTACTTTCTTACACTAAGAAAAAAGCATAGGATAGATAGATAGCAAGTCAGGACAACAATGCAATTAATGCCTTGAATAATCACTTCAAACAAGTGTTTGAATAACATTACCATAACACACTATCAGATAGAAGTGAAGCTCCCTCCCGTCCTCTCTTCCTCCCTTCCTCTCTTCCTCCCGTCCTCTCTTCCTCCTGTCCTCTCTTCTCCTCCTGGAGTTATGTTCTGTGTGAAATTATGACAATGGAGTGAGGAGCAGATGGAACAGGTGGTCCATAACGAGGACTCAAGCAGAAGGCTCCTGAGAGCTTCAAATAACTGCTAAAAGAATTCTCCTCACAGGAACAGAGCAAAACAGATTGCAAATAATTCACTTACAAAATGACAGATGTCCTGGTGAGACTGCTTACCCATTTGGTATGTTCTGCGTTCACACAAGCACCCACGTACAGAGACGGAGTCACAACTACGTACATACAGTATTTAATACATGATATGGAACACAAACACACATTTAGACACACACACACAAACAAACAGATGCTAGCACACGCACTCATAAACGCATGTATGCGAACACACAAACACTTGCACACGCACACACACACAACACACACACACACACACACATCATAATATTGATTGCATTCCTCCATAACCAGCTCCATCAATTTCTCCCCAATCTCTGGTGCTGCTACATCATGGATACGGTCTTGGATACGGTCATGGATACGGTCTAGGACACAGTCATGGATACGGTCATGGATACAGTCATGGATACGGTCTAGGACACAGTCATGGATACGGTCATGGATACAGTCATGGATACGGTTATGGGTACAGTCATGGATACGGTCTTGGATGCGGTCATGGATACGGTCTAGGACACAGTCATGGATACGGTCATGGATACAGTCATGGATACGGTCTTGGATACGGTCATGGATACGGTCTAGGACACAGTCATGGATACGGTCTAGGACACAGTCATGGATACGGTCTGGACACAGTCATGGATACGGTCTAGGACACAGTCATGGATACGGTCTAGGACACAGTCATGTATACGGTCTAGGACACAGTCATGGATACGGTCTAGGACACAGTCATGGATACGGTCTAGGACACAGTCATGGATACGGTCTAGGATACAGTCATGGATACGGTCTAGGACACAGTCATGGATACGGTCTAGGATACAGTCATGGATACGGTCTAGGACACAGTCATGTATACGGTCTAGGACACAGTCTTGGATACGGTCTAGGATGCGGTCATGGATACGGTCTAGGATACAGTCATGGATACGGTCTAGGACACAGTCATGGATACGGTCTAGGACACAGTCATGGATACGGTCTAGGACACAGTCATGGATACGGTCTAGGACACAGTCATGGATACGGTCTAGGACACAGTCATGGATACGGTCTAGGATACAGTCATGGATACGGTCTAGGACACAGTCATGGATACGGTCTAGGACACAGTCATGGATACGGTCTAGGACACAGTCATGGATACGGTCTAGGACACAGTCATGGATACGGTCTAGGACACAGTCATGGATACGGTCTAGGACACAGTCATGGATACAGTCATGGATACGGTCTTGGATACGGTCATGGATACGGTCTAGGACACAGTCATGGATACGGTCTAGGACACAGTCATGGATACGGTCTAGGATGCGGTCATGGATACGGTCTAGGATACAGTCATGGATACGGTCTAGGACACAGTCTTGGATACGGTCTAGGATGCGGTCATGGATACGGTCTAGGATACAGTCATGGATACGGTCTAGGACACAGTCATGGATACGGTCTAGGACACAGTCATGGATACGGTCTAGGACACAGTCATGGATACGGTCTAGGACACAGTCATGGATACGGTCTTGGATACGGTCATGGATACGGTCATGGATACAGTCATGGATACGGTCTAGGACACAGTCATGGATACGGTCTTGGATACGGTCATGGATACAGTCTAGGACACAGTCATGTATACGGTCTAGGACACAGTCATGGATACGGTCTAGGACACAGTCATGGATACGGTCTAGGACACAGTCATGGATACGGTCTAGGATACAGTCATGGATACGGTCTAGGACACAGTCATGGATACGGTCTAGGACACAGTCATGGATACGGTCTAGGACACAGTCATGGATACGGTCTAGGATACAGTCATGGATACGGTCTAGGACACAGTCATGGATACGGTCTAGGACACAGTCATGGATACGGTCTAGGACACAGTCATGGATACGGTCTAGGATACAGTCATGGATACGGTCTAGGACACAGTCATGGATACGGTCTAGGACACAGTCATGGATACGGTCTAGGACACAGTCATGGATACGGTCTAGGACACAGTCATGGATACGGTCTAGGACACAGTCATGGATACGGTCTAGGACACAGTCATGGATACGGTCTAGGACACAGTCATGGATACGGTCTAGGACACAGTCATGGATACGGTCTAGGACACAGTCATGGATACGGTCTTGGATACGGTCATGGATACGGTCTAGGACACGGTCATGGATACGGTCTAGGACACAGTCATGGATACGGTCTAGGACACAGTCATGGATACGGTCTAGGACACAGTCATGGATACGGTCTAGGACACAGTCATGGATACGGTCTTGGATACGGTCATGGATACGGTCTAGGACACAGTCATGGATACGGTCTAGGATACAGTCATGGATACGGTCTTGGATACGGTCATGGGTACAGTCATGGATACGGTCATGGATACGGTCATGGATACGGTCATGGATACGGTCTAGGATACAGTCATGGATACGGTCTAGGACACAGTCATGGATACGGTCTAGGACACAGTCATGGATACGGTCTAGGACACAGTCATGGATACGGTCTAGGACACAGTCATGGATACGGTCTAGGACACAGTCATGGATACGGTCATGGATACAGTCATGGATACGGTCTAGGACACAGTCATGGATACGGTCTTGGATACAGTCATGGATACGGTCTAGGATACAGTCATGGATACGGTCATGGATACGGTCATGGATACGGTCTTGGATACGGTCATGGATACGGTCATGGATACGGTCATGGATACGGTCATGGATACGGTCATGGATACAGTCATGGATACGGTCATGGATACAGTCATGGATACGGTCATGGATACGGTCATGGATACGGTCTAGGATACAGTCATGGATACGGTCTTGGATACAGTCATGGATACAGTCTAGGACACAGTCATGTATACGGTCTAGGACACAGTCATGGATACGGTCTAGGACACAGTCATGGATACGGTCTAGGACACAGTCATGTATACGGTCTAGGACACAGTCATGTATACGGTCTAGGACACAGTCATGGATACGGTCTAGGACACAGTCATGGATACGGTCTAGGATACAGTCATGTATACGGTCTAGGACACAGTCATGGATACGGTCTAGGATACAGTCATGGATACGGTCTAGGACACAGTCATGTATACGGTCTAGGACACAGTCATGGATACGGTCTAGGACACAGTCATGGATACGGTCTAGGATACAGTCATGGATACGGTCTAGGACACAGTCATGGATACGGTCTAGGACACAGTCATGGATACGGTCTAGGACACAGTCATGGATACGGTCTAGGATACAGTCATGGATACGGTCTAGGACACAGTCATGGATACGGTCTAGGACACAGTCATGGATACGGTCTAGGATACAGTCATGGATACGGTCTAGGACACAGTCATGGATACGGTCTAGGACACAGTCATGGATACGGTCTAGGATACGGTCTAGGATAATGATATGGATACGGTCTAGGATACAGTCATAGATACGGTCATGGATACAGTCTAGGATAATGATATGGATACGGTCTAGGATACAGTCATGGATACAGTCATGGATACGGTCATGAATACGGTCTAGGACACAGTCATGGATACGGTCTAGGACACAGTCATGGATACGGTCATGGATACAATCATGGGTACGGTCTAGGACACAGTCATGGATACGGTCATGGATACGGTCATGGATACGGTCTAGGATACAGTCATGGATACAGTCATGGATACGGTCATGGATACGGTCTAGGACACAGTCATGGATACAGTCATGGATACAGTTATGGATACAGTCATGGATAAGGTTATGGATACGGTCTTGGATACAGTCATGGATACGGTCTAGGATACAGTCATGGATACAGTCATGGATACGGTCATGGATACAGTCATGGATACGGTCTAGGATACAGTCATGGATACAGTCATGGATACGGTCTAGGACACAGTCATGGATACAGTCATGGATACAGTTATGGATACAGTCATGGATAAGGTTATGGATACGGTCTTGGATACGGTCTAGGATACAGTCATAGATACGGTCTTGGATAATGATATGGATACAGTCATGGATACGGTCTAGGATACAGTCATGGATACAGTCATGGATACGGTCATGGATACGGTCTAGGATAATGATATGGATACGGTCTAGGATACAGTCATAGATACGGTCATGGATACAGTCTAGGATAATGATATGGATACGGTCTAGGATACAGTCATGGATACAGTCATGGATACGGTCTAGGATACAGTCATGGATACGGTCATGGAAACAGTATTGGATAATGATATGGATACGGTCTTGGATACAGTCTTGGATACGGTCATGGATAGGGTCTAGGATACAGTCATGGATACAGTCATGGATACGGTCATGGATACGGTCATGGATAGGGTCTAGGATACAGTCATGGATACAGTTATGGATACAGTCATGGATACGGTCATGGATACAGTTATGGATACAGTCATGGATACAGTCATGGATACAGTTATGGATACAGTCTTGGATACGGTCATGGATAGGGTCTAGGATAATGATATGGATAGGGTCTAGGATACAGTCATGGATACAGTCATGGATACGGTCATGGATACGGTCTAAGATAATGATATGGATATGGTCTAGGATACAGTCATGGATACGGTCTAGGATAATGATATGGATACGGTCTAGGATACAGTCATGGATACGGTCATGGATACGGTCTAGAATAATGATATGGATACTCTATCTATCTAGGATAGAGTCATAGATACGGTCATGGAAACAGTATTGGATAATGACATGGATACGGTCATGGATACGGTCTTGGATAATGATACGGATACGGTCTAGGATACAGTCAGGGAAACAGTATTGGATACGTTCTTGGATAAGGTTATGGACACGGTCTAGGATACAGTCATGGATACGGTCTTGGATAATGATACGGATACGGTCTAGGATACAGTCAGGGAAACAGTATTGGATACGTTCTTGGATAAGGTTATGGACACGGTCTAGGATACAGTCATGGATACGGTCTTGGATAATGATATGGATACGGTCTAGGATACAGTCATGGATACGGTCTTGGATAATGATATGGATACGGTCTAGGATACAGTCAGGGAAACAGTATTGGATACGGTCTTGGATAAGGTTATGGACACGGTCTAGGATACAGTCATGGATACGGTCTTGGATAATGATTTGGACACGGTCTAGGATACAGTCATGGATACGGTCATGGAAACAGTCTTGGATACATTCATGCACATCAGCAAAGGAGTGGAGGGAGTTTGGGGATTAACAATCTATCTCAGGCTGAGAGAGAGAGGGAGAGAGAGAGAGATAAGGATAGAGAGAGATAAGAATGGAGAGCCTTTTATGTTTTACTGTTAACCCAAGCCTCTTATGTTTTACTGTTAACCCAAGCCTCTTATGTTTTACTGTTAACCCAAGCCTTTTATGTTTTACTGTTAACCCAAGCCTCTTATGTTTTACTGTTAATAACCCAAGCCTCTTATGTTTTACTGTTAACCCAAGCCTTTTATGTTTTACTGTTAACCCAAGCCTTTTATGTTTTACTGTTAACCCAAGCCTTTTATGTTTTACTGTTAACCCAAGCCTCTTATGTTTTACTGTTAACCCAAGCCTCTTATGTTTTACTCTTAATAACCCAAGCCTCTTATGTTTTACTGTTAATCCAAGCCTTTTATGTTTTACTGTTAATCCAAGCCTCTTATGTTTTACTGTTAACCCAAGCCTCTTATGTTTTATTGTTAATAACCCAAGCCTCTTATGTTTTACTGTTAACCCAAGCCTCTTATGTTTTACTGTTAACCCAAGCCTCTTATGTTTTACTGTTAATAACCCAAGCCTCTTATGTTTTACTGTTAACCCAAGCCTTTTATGTTTTACTGTTAACCCAAGCCTCTTATGTTTTACTGTTAACCCAAGCCTTTTATGTTTTACTGTTAATAACCCAAGCCTTTTATGTTTTACTGTTAACCCAAGCCTCTTATGTTTTACTGTTAACCCAAGCATCTTATGTTTTACTGTTAACCCAAGCCTCTTATGTTTTACTGTTAACCCAAGCCTTTTATGTTTTACTGTTAACCCACGCCTTTTATGTTTTACTGTTAATAACCCAAGCCTCTTATGTTTTACTGTTAACCTACGCCTCTTATGTTTTACTGTTAACCCAAGCCTTTTATGTTTTACTGTTAACCCAAGCCTTTTATGTTTTACTGTTAATAACCCAAGCCTCTTATGTTTTACTGTTAACCCAAGCCTTTTATGTTTTACTGTTAACCCAAGCCTCTTATGTTTTACTGTTAATAACCCAAGCCTCTTATGTTTTACTGTTAACCCAAGCCTCTTATGTTTTACTGTTAACCCAAGCCTTTTATGTTTTACTGTTAACCCAAGCCTCTTATGTTTTACTGTTAACCCAAGCCTTTTATGTTTTACTGTTAACCCAAGCCTTTTATGTTTTACTGTTAATCCAAGCCTCTTATGTTTTACTGTTAACCCAAGCCTCTTATGTTTTATTGTTAATAACCCAAGCCTCTTATGTTTTACTGTTAACCCAAGCCTTTTATGTTTTACTGTTAACCCAAGCCTCTTATGTTTTACTGTTAATAACCCAAGCCTCTTATGTTTTACTGTTAACCCAAGCCTCTTATGTTTTACTGTTAACCCAAGCCTTTTATGTTTTACTGTTAAGCCAAGCCTCTTATGTTTTACTGTTAACCCAAGCCTCTTATGTTTTACTGTTAACCCAAGCCTCTTATGTTTTACTGTTAACCCAAGCCTCTTATGTTTTACTGTTAACCCAAGCCTCTTATGTTTTACTGTTAACCCAAGCCTCTTATGTTTTACTGTTAACCCAAGCCTTTTATGTTTTACTGTAAACCCAAGCCTTTTATGTTTTACTGTTAACCCAAGCCTTTTATGTTTTACTGTTAACCCAAGCCTCTTATGTTTTACTGTTAACCCAAGCCTCTTATGTTTTACTGTTAACCCAAGCCTTTTATGTTTTACTGTTAACCCAAGCCTTTTATGTTTTACTGTTAACCCAAGCCTCTTATGTTTTACTGTTAATAACCCAAGCCTCTTATGTTTTACTGTTAATAACCCAAGCCTTTTATGTTTTACTGTTAACCCAAGCCTCTTATGTTTTACTGTTAACCCAAGCATCTTATGTTTTACTGTTAACCCAAGCCTCTTATGTTTTACTGTTAATAACCCAAGCCTCTTGTGTTTTACTGTTAACCCAAGCCTCTTATGTTTTACTGTTAATAACCCAAGCCTCTTATGTTTTACTGTTAACCCAAGCCTTTTATGTTTTACTGTTAACCCAAGCCTCTTATGTTTTACTGTTAACCCAAGCCTTTTATGTTTTACTGTTAATAACCCAAGCCTTTTATGTTTTACTGTTAACCCAAGCCTCTTATGTTTTACTGTTAACCCAAGCCTTTTATGTTTTACTGTTAATAACCCAAGCCTTTTATGTTTTACTGTTAACCCAAGCCTCATATGTTTTACTGTTAACCCAAGCCTCTTATGTTTTACTGTTAACCCAAGCCTCTTATGTTTTACTGTTAACCCAAGCCTTTTGTTTTACTGTTAACCCAAGCCTCTTATGTTTTACTGTTAATAACCCAAGCCTCTTATGTTTTACTGTTAATAACCCAAGCCTCTTATGTTTTACTGTTAATAACCCAAGCCTTTTAAGTTTTACTGTTAATAACCCAAGCCTCTTATGTTTTACTGTTAACCCAAGCCTCTTATGTTTTACTGTTAACCCAAGCATCTTATGTTTTACTGTTAACCCATGCCTCTTATGTTTTACTGTTAACCCAAGCCTCTTATGTTTTACTGTTAACCCAAGCCTCTTATGTTTTACTGTTAACCCATGCCTCTTATGTTTTACTGTTAACCCAAGCCTCTTATGTTTTACTGTTAACCCAAGCCTCTTATGTTTTATTGTTAATAACCCAAGCCTCTTATGTTTTACTGTTAACCCAAGTCTTTTATGTTCTGACTGCTTGTAATTCACTTTGTCTCTATTTACGACAGGGCCAAGTCTCTAAAGGGCAGGTTAGCAGGAGTAGGTCTATCATATGGGCCAATAAACTGGCTCTGAGGTGGCATTTTCAACTAAACCTCCCTGAGTTTTATCTGGATGGAAAAGTCCAGATCTTAATTTGATCCAGTCTGTTAGATGTGTACGTCTCCTTCCAGATGAAACTCAGGGAGGGTTAGGCTTAGCTTCTATGAAACACAGAGTGACAGGCTGTTTCTGAAAGGAATACTTATATATTTGGGGGTTTTCCTCTGTGGACTATTTCTCAATTGTCTTATTTCACAGACTAACAACTGAACTGGTAAATATTTATTTAATTTATTGTGCCGAGATTCATTCGATTTTCGCTTATTTTTGGTGGGGAATTCTTCTCGATGTACTTTCATTGGAATACAAAAGGACATAGTTGTTAATTTTGATAAACTCTCATATCAATTGGGTGAAATCCCAGTGTGCCATCACAGCAGCAATATTTGTAACCTGTTGCCACAAGAAAAGGCCAACCAGTGGAGAACAAATACCATTGTAAATACAACCCAAATTGATTTTTTTCATGAAATATTTCCACATTTTTACAACATTGGATATAGCCAGATGACATTTGAAATGTATCTAAAGACCAACCCACACTATATCTAAAGACACTGTATCTAAAGAACAACCCACACTATATCTAAAGACACTATCTAAAGACACTGTATCTAAAGACCAACCCACACTATATCTAAAGACACTGTATCTAAAGACCAACCCACACTATATCTAAAGACACTGTATCTAAAGACCAACCCACACTATATCTAAAGACACTGTATCTAAAGACCAACCCACACTATATCTAAAGACACTGTATCCAAAGACCAACCCACACTATATCTAAAGACACTGTATCTAAAGACCAACCCACACTATATCTCTATATCTCTATGGATATAGAGGATATAGAGGAGAGGTGGATATAGAGGAGGATATAGAGAGGTGGAACACAAATGTATGCCATGATCTCTATGTATTCTTTACTTGTGGAAACATACATGTGTTTACAGATGTCAGTACCATTTCTGTGTGTTTACAGATGTCAGTACCATTTTTGTGTGTGTTTACAGATGTTAGTACTTTTTGTGTGTATTTACAGATGTTAGTACTTTTTGTGTGTATTTACAGATGTTAGTACTTTTTGTGTGTGTTTACAGATGTTAGTACTTTTTGTGTGTGTTTACAGATGCCTGTACCGTTTGTGTGTGTTTACAGATGTCAGTAATGTATGGTGCAAGGACAAAATAATCGTTTACTCATGAACATTTCACTACATCTTGACTTTGAATCAAAGTACATTTCCCCATATGCACACGGTTCTTTACAGAAGTACATATATCCATCCCAACAAAGGTTTCCAAAAGGGTTCTTAGGCTGTTTACCTTTTTCTCAGAGTGTATATAGGGAGAAGAGTATAATTTAGAGGAAAATGCAGGTACAGATTGATTTTCTCACTGCACAAATAAGGCTGGCTGCGCAGACACAACTTTGATACACATTTATCTTAGAGTTTTACCGCCACCTGTCCGTACCTGCATGACTGAGTATGTGAACACCCAAGACCGAGACTGTACATGCACATTAATTGTAGCACCTGATCTCACTCCTAATCTATAATTGCTGAGTTTACCTGCAGTAGACTACAGCTCTCTAACAGTACAGAACTCTCAGCACTTGGTCTGAAGGGGGTGCGTGTAGTGAAGTGCTTTATCCATCTACATTCAGTCTGACTTGCTGGTTGACTGTGTACAAAACACTCTGTGCAGCCCAAGGATGAGTCACAGAGATGAGCTGCAAAGACATGAAATATTTACGGTGCCATTTTGGAAACGGGAGATGTACGTTCAGATAGCGGACTGGAGTAGAGTAGAGGTCCTGAAGTGAAACACTCTCTCCTTTCATCTGTCGAAATCTCGACTGCGTGTGTGAAATCAAAAGAATTGAGATAAAGATCAGCAGACTTAATGTGTGTGTGTGTGTGTGTGTGTGTGTGTGTGTGTGTGTGTGTGTGTGTGTGTGTGTGTGTGTGCGTGTTGGTGTGTGTGTGTGTGCGCGTGCGTGTTGGTGTGTGTGTGTGTGTGCGCGTGCGTCTGTTTATCTACAAAGTCACACACCACTCCGTCTGTCTCTCTTTTTATGTTTTATTTTCTCGTCACCAAGCCATTGTTATATGCTGTTAATTAGTGTGGAGACCTTCTGCTGTAGACAGGTTTCTTGGACAGTAAAGACATGCTGGATCTGATAGGCTATTTATGGAGGACATTCTGTGTATCATTAGTGCACATCTTCTCATAGAGAAGTACATGCAGACACCTATAAATGACAATAAGAACAGGAGAGGAGTAGGTGGGAAGCAGAAAAGTGAGAGAGAGAGAGAGAGAGAGAGAGAGAGAGAGAGAGAGAGAGAGAGAGAGAGAGAGAGAGAGAGAGAGAGAGAGAGAGAGAGAGAGAGAGAGAGAGAGAGAGAGAGAGAGAGAGAGAGAGAGAGAGAGAGAGAGAGAGAGAGAGAGAGAGAGAGAGAGAGAGAGAGAGAGAGAGAGAGAGAGATGAGGAGAGAAATCCAAAGAAAAATAAAGAAATCATGGAGCCTAACACCTGATGTAGAATGAGAATGCCACGATGCTGCCAGTATGTGACGGATATAGGAAGCGACCGCATCACACAGAGGTCAGAGGTGAGGGTGGACGGTTGAGGTACAGGGAGGATACAAAGACAAGGCGGTTTCCTTCCCAGCCAGCAACCCCCCCCACTCCCCAGGCGCCAAAGGACGACGGGCCTCACCTTAATCCAGCCAAGCAGGGAGGAGTGATTAGCTGCAAATTGATCCCTCTCCGAGTGGGGCCTCTTGCCTTTTCTCCAGCTCTCTTTCCTGGTCCCCCTCCCCCGCCATCAAAGTTTCTGGGAAACCAGAAGAGAGAGAGGGCTCGTTGCAAGGCAGAGGTGTTAAGTGGTCATGAGGTTTGGGACACATTTAGCATTGGCGCTAGGAAATCGATACCAAAGGGTTTTTGACAAGACTGTTCTGTCAGGGAAATAATCATTCATTACGAGCTTGGAGTGGGGAATGAAATCACTATGGTGTTTAAGATTTCTAACCCCCCCCCCCCAGCCCCAACTTGCCTCGCTTCGCCTGGCTTTACCTCAGTCAGGGAGGTGGCAGGAATACAGATCAGAGTTAATAGCCCTGTCAGGGGCTGGCTTGGCTGGGGCTGACACCTTTTGGCAGACCTGCAGCTAGCAAACTGTCACGTCTCATAGAACTACCCAACCTCCTGTCCCCGCCCAACACCACAACCACACATCCCCACACACATGCACACACACAAACACACACACACTCACATACACCCTCCTCTCCTGACCCTCCCCCTCACTAATACCAGACCCAGTGTGAGAGCACAGCGGTGCACTGATGGGGGATTTGAGGTCTTAAGAGGCTAATAGCTTTTCCAGGTAAATAAATCCAGCGTAATTCATAATTAGCTATTAGCATGCGTGTCAGCTGTTTGCTCTGGGTTTGGGGGTAATGGATGCTTGTTTAAATGTACAACATGTAGCCTAGCGTCGCCTGTTGCAAAGCAAACAGTTCAGATGCTGCTTTTGCCAGGAGGATGTTTTCACATGATGTATGAGGTCACATTACAGCTACATTCAGTGCATACTGATGACCTTTGGTACAGGAAGTCATAAACTGTCATGATATGCAGAAAAACGTGAAACTGTTCACCAGAATGGCTTGGATTCCAAAGGTAAACACATCTATGTCAACATCTCTCAGCTTAACGGATTACCTGCTATTGTGCCTTGGATACTATAAAGGTTGTGCCCTAAAAGGCACACCCAAATGGCACCCTTTTCCCTATATTGTGCACTACTTTTTACCAGGGCACATAGGGAGCTGGTAAAAAAAGTAGTGAGCAATATTGGAAGTAGTGTGCCATTTGGGACGTAATAGTGTAATCAGGTGTTGGAACCCAAAATGTTTGTTTAGTTCTGAACAGAAACATTATTTAGGGCAAGCAATTTAATCTGTATAGGAAAGTCATTTGGAGCAAATTGTATTTTGCCATAACAGCATGGTTTAATTATAATGAAAGACAAACACACACTGTGCTGCCAGTCACAGTGTAGGGTGCGAGATCCAACATGAATTTTGAGGGTGAGGCCAGAGCGACAGAGGATGGAGGAAACTTGCATTGAAGTGTTGGGGATCTTGTTATGACATGCATCATCGGTTCGGGTTCTGTTCCTCAAATCATTTCATTATTTGCTGGTCTTCGGTTCTGTTCCATGAACCGTTTCCAACCCTTAAGTCTAATACTGCAGTACTAGTTGCTAGTGGCGTATCACACTGCAATATTGAGATAAGGTAGAACAATGACAGACATTGTCATTTGTGTGTCACAAACGGCATCTCTTTTACAAAGTCAAACATTTGATAAGGGTTCTGCTTGGGTGAAAAAATAACATGTATTGCAAACGTGTCAAGAATACTTTGGTTTCTCTATGCTTTCCTTTAGGGAGGTTCTGTTGTGGTCACAGATAACAACATCAACGACTAGCTCAGGGGGATATAGCTACACAGCATAAAACATAAACTAAATCATACTTTCTTTCCAATCTCTTCACCTTCTCTCAAAGACTTTGCTCCATGTCCCACAGTGCGTTTTTTTCTCATTAAAAACAGTGTATGCTGGTAAAGAAAACCCTTTCACCACTTCCTCCCTCCAACCTTCAGGAGCCTCCCTGCACCCCCAGGAGTCTCTATCCACCCGCAGATCTCTCCCTGCACCCCCAGGAGTCTCTATCCAACCGCAGATCTCTCCTTGCACCCCCAGGAATCTCTATCCACCCGCAGAACTCTCCCTGCACCCCATCCCATGTGCCTTCCTTCACCCTCAGGAACAATCCTCCACCCCCAGGAGCCTCCCTGCACCCCCTGGAGCATCCCTCTGACCGAACCCAACCATTAACAGCTCTGAAAAGGACAGCATTTGGAAACTAAACCAAGGCATGGATTGCTGTCATACCTTGTCCATAGACTGTTTACAGGGTAAGGAAACCAAAAGTCACTATCTCTTTATTGCATCTCAGCTGTCAGCAGGAAGCCAGGAAGTACAGGCAGGCACAACTAGGCAGGCAGGCAGGCATAGGCAGGCAGTAAACGCAGATAAGCTGTTTTTGCCTCGTTTAAAATGAGAGACTACCAGATACTTCTCGTTTATATTATTCATAGCTGTCTATATACCACCACAGACCGATGCTGGCACTAAGACCGCACTCAACCAACACTATAAGGCCATAAGCAAACAAGAAAATGCTCATCCAGAAGAGTCGCCCCTTGTGGCCAGGGACTTTAATGCAGGCAAACTTAAACCAGTTTTACCTCATTTCTACCAGCATGTCACATGTGCAACCAGAGGGGGAAAAAATTCTAAACCACCTTTACTCCACACACAGAGATGCATACAAAGCCCCTCCCCTCTCCTCCTGATTCCTGCTTACAAACAAAAACTAAAGCAGGAAGTACCAGTGACTCGCTCAATACGGAAGTGGTCAGATTGCTAGCACAGACTGGAAAGTGTTCCTGAATTCATCCAATTGCATTGAGGATTATACAACCTCAGTCATCGGCTTCATCAATAAGTGCATCGATGACATCGTCTCCACAATGACCGTACGTGCATATCCCATCCAGAAGCCATGGATTACAGGCAACATCCGCATTGAGCTAAAGGCTAGAGCTGCCACTTTCAAGGAGTGGGACACTAATCCGGGCGCTTATAAGAAATCCCGCTATGCCCTCAGACGAACCATCAAACAAGCGAAGCGTCAATACAGGATTAAGATTGAATCCTACTACACCGGCTCTGACACTCGTCAGATGTGGCAGGGCTTGAAAACTATTACGGACTACAAAGGGAAAGCCAGACACGAGCTGCCCAGTGACACAAGACTACCACACGAGCTAAATGCCTTTTATGCTCGCTTCGAGGCAAGCAACACTGAAGCATGCACGAGAGCACCAGCTGTTCTGGACAACTGCGTGATAACCCTCTCGGTAGCCGATGTGTGCAAGACCTTTAAACAGGTCGACATTCACAAAGGCGTGGGGCCAGACGGATCACCAGGACGTGCACTCAAAGCAACTGGCAAGTGTCTTCTGGCAAGTGTCTTCACTGACATTTTCAACCTCTCCCTGTCTAAGTCTGTAATACCTACATGTTTCAAGCAGACCACCATAGTCCATAGTACCACCCCGTAGCACTCACGTCAGTAGCCATGAAGTGCTTTGAAAGCCTGGTCATGGCTCATATCAACACCATCATCTCGGAAACCCTAGACACCCTCCTATTTGTATACCACCCCAACAGATCCACAGATGACACATCTCAATCGCACTCCACACTGCCCTTTCCCACCTGGACAAAAAGAACACTTATATCAGAATGCTGTTCATTGACTACTGGTCAACATTCAACACCATAGTGCCCTCAAAGCTCATCAATAAGCTAAGGACCCTGGGACTTAACACCTTCCTCTGCAACTGGATCCTGGACTTTCTGACGGGCCACCCCCAGGTGGTAAGGGAAGAGAACAACACATCACCGCCTGGTATGGCAACTGCTCGGCATCTGACCATATGGCTCTACAGAGGGTAGGGGCCAAGCTGGGACCAAGCTTCTTGCCATCCAAGACCTATATAATAGTCGGTGTCCGAGGAAGGCCCAAAAAATTGTCAGAGACTCCAGTCACCCAAGTCATAGACTGTTTTCTCTGCTACCGCACGGCAAGCTGTACTGAAGTCTAGGACCAAAAGGCTCCTTAACAGCTTCTACCCCCAAGTCATAAGACTGCTGAACAATTCATGAAATGGCCACCTCACTATTTACATTGACCCCCCCCCATTTTGTTTTGTACACTGCTGCTACTCTGTTTATTATCTATGCATAGTCACTCACCCCTACCTACATGTACAAATTACCTCGACTAACCTGCACACTGACCCGCACACTGACCCCCTGTATATAGCCTCGTTATTGTTATTTTATTGTGTTACTTTTTATAATTTTTTACTTCAGTTTATTTAGTAAATATCTTCTTAACTCTTCTTGAACTGCACTGTTGGTTAAGCGCTTGTAAATAAACATTTCACGGTAAGGTCTACACTTGTTGTATTTGGTGCATGTGACAAATAAAGTTTGATTTGATTTGATTTCACTCTCTGCGATTCCCTAATTACCAATGTTTCAGCTCGCTGTGTGTTTATTAAAGCCTTGGCTGAGGAGCTGACAGCTGCCCAAGATGGATAAGAGATGTGAAGAGATGCTGGGATTAATACCCTGGTCTGGATGGAGTTTTTTGAAGGTTTCGACTGGGCCAGATACAGTACATATCAGTAGCAGGGAACCCTTGTCATAGCCACAGCATATTGTATAGAAATGTGTTGAGAAGATAACCTAACACGTTTTGGTTTTTACAACTCATTTCATGAAAGGACTCTGACGTGATTTATGATTATTTCCTGGATACGTTGGTCATTCAGATCACAATGTTGGGTGAAGTTAGTCTGCTATTTGCATGTATTTGTATGTCTTAGACAATAATACCTGTGTTGTATTGTGATATGTAGCAGTGGATCCATACCTGAAGGGCAGCTTTACAAATTGTCCATTAACAGAAAAGTGCTATTAAAGCTTCCTAGGGACTCAGTGCAGTAACAGTCAGCAGAGTGGAACCCCTTTAATTTATTTCACTGGATATTTTAAGGGACCCTGGTGGCAGACGAATAGCCAGGCAGTATCAACACTGGACACAGAAACACACACACACACTCACATACTCACACACACTCACACACACGTGGCAAAGTAGGTTGGAATCAAAACTGACATAATCCCTTTCACCATTCTTTCCCCTCCCATTATCAGTCTTTGACAAAGGTGATACCCAACGAATATGGCATATCGGTTTGGATTCCAGACTAGAGAGTACAGTATCTCACAAATAAAAAACGCAAATTGCATCCGAAGCACTATTTAGTACACCATTTTGACAAGGGCTCTTTGAGCTGTACCCAAAGTCCTGTCCCGTGACCACATATTCCCTTATAGTAACGCTGAGGGGGGTTATCTTAAAGAGACATATCCTTGCTGCCTTGCCCTTTGGAGGATGTTCTGCTCTGTTCTGTTCTGTTCTGTTCTGTTCTGTTCTGTTCTGCTCTGCTCTGCTCTGCTCTGCTCTGCTCTCTGTTCTGTTCTGTTCTGTTCTGTTCTGCTCTGCTCTGCTCTGCTCTGCTCTGCTCTGCTCTGCTCTGCTCTGTTCTGTTCTGTTCTGTTCTGTTCTGCTCTGCTCTGCTCTGCTCTGTTCTGCCTCTGCTCTGCTCTGCTCTGCTCTGCTCTGTTCTGTTCTGTTCTGTTCTGTTCTGTTCTGTTCTGCTCTGCTCTGCTCTGCTCTGCTCTGCTCTGCTCTGCTCTGTTCTGTTCTGTTCTGCTCTGTTCTGCTCTGTTCTGTTCTGTTCTGTTCTGTTCTGTTCTGTTCTGTTCTGTTCTGTTCTGTTCTGTTCTGCTCTGCTCTGCTCTGCTCTGCTCTGCTCTGCTCTGCTCTGCTCTGCTCTGCTCTGTTCTGTTCTGTTCTGCTCTGCTCTGCTCTGCTCTGTTCTGTTCTGTTCTGCTCTGTTCTGTTCTGCTCTGTTCTGTTCTGTTCTGCTCTGTTCTGTTCTGCTCTGCTCTGTTATG